>NW_019396314.1:108732-139812 GCF_000591075.1 Eurytemora carolleeae | reverse complement strand
TCCAGTAGGTAAGTAGGAATAAAGATCGAACTTTTTAATCCCCCCCCACCCCCTGCTGAAAAATCATTATAGTTAATAATAATGTATGATATTTGTAACCAATCGTATTATGATACATAGTTATGTATCACTGAAGACGCATGACGACCTAAAGCTATTTATAAATCTATCAACGAAATAATGGTTAAAATTACGATTTTGATTTTTTATCTTTTTTTATTGATATATAAAAAAATTCGACGGAGAAAGAACCCCGTTTTAAGTTGTAAATAACAATAAAAAATATAGTAAATAATACAAAAGATTTGTGGCTTTTATATATTTTTGTATTCTATTCGAAGCCATGATATATACAATTTGTATACTCGTCTATCCGAGTCTCTTTCATTGTGGTCCTGTGGATAACCCTGTATATAATAATATACTGTTATAAACAAGGTGTTTACTAGGTCTACAGAACCCAATTTGTACCAATTAATTCTTATATATTGCTGGAGGGTGTAGGTTACGCAAGACAATTTCTTAAATAAGAAAGATATAAGGAAACAGTTTTAATCCTTGATAAAGTGCCAAATCCTACTGATTAAAATTTAAACCCAAATAAAACTAATTTCAAAACTGGCATTTAGTATTTACGAAGTGGCACAGCTCTATGATTTCTATCAAATGAGTCTTTGCTTCTTAAAACTCCATTTACATGTGGAGTGGCATCCAAAAGGATAACCTTTAACTTTTCATCTGATTGATACTCTTTTTTTTGGAAAAACACCTAGGATTTTTCATTAATCAGAAAATAGTTTATTTGGACAAAAACCAAGGATTTATCATTGTTCAGACAATAGTTTATTTTACATTTTTTTTAATCGGACAAAGTCTATTTTACCAACCAAGGTCAATTGAAATTTAGGCAACGGTCCCATTAAAATAGTTGAAATACTCTCAACTTTATTCTTGGTTACTTGAAAAACAAGCTGAATGTAAGACGTGTTCCTAGTTTTTTATCGTTTGTTCCTTTCTGTTTGTTCCCGTGAAAAAACTATCGTTCCCCAGGAACGACGCACAGTCCTTCATCTGGGCGTGTTTTCATCGTTCGTTCTGTTCCGTTCGTTCCCGCGAAAGAACGATCGTCCTAGAGGAACGACGCCCAGTCCTAGTTGAGTGTATTTAACTAGAAACATTTGACAAAAACCAAATAATAACAAATCATAATAAATTGAATCTAAATAAGTTATCAATAGTGATTCCGATTTTTAACAAAAAAAACTGATCACTCCAAAAAACTCTAATTTAACGATCCCTATATCATTGCAACCTGATTGTATAAACCTTTGATATTCCAGAATTTGACTATATGTGCTAGCTGAAATCATCTGATGGTAATAATGTTGGTAATAATGTCTGTAATAATTCTTTGTTTACCTTAAATGTCGAAGCAAAAAGTAATTTTCATCCCTATAATTTTTCAACCAAATGGCGAAAACCTTAGATATTTCAAACTAAAAATTTCGAAATCTTTTTGTCAAATTTTATGTTAAGATACTTTTTTTATATTTTGCTGTTGCCTACTAATAATAATATAAAATATAACATTTTGACAAAATTTTCTGAGAATTCATCTAATTGGCTTCGAAAATCTATTGGTTCTCTGCAAATTCGAAAAAAAATTGAGACATTTTGGAAACTCTTGCTTTCGAATTTTTAATCTGACAGTTTTTTGAGCATATGAAACGTATTATGATAAAAGTTAAAAAATCTTGGCAACAATTTTATTTCGAAATTGCGAAGAAATGTACGCGAAAAATATTGAAATTTCAGTAAAAGGATTTTTTTGCAGATGTGTTGTCTAAAGATGTGTTTGTGTTGTCTAAAGATGTGTTGTCTAAAGATGTGTTGTGTTGTCTAAAGATGTAAGTTTAAATAATAAAAAGAAAAAATTTGATTCCTTAATCAGGTTTCAGAAAATTAAACGCACAAAGAATGGAAACTTGAAAGAAATTTTTACATTTCGTCAGAATAAATAAAGTACTCTAGTGTTTAATAAAAGGGACAGTATACGTACTTGTGAATGAAACTGTCTGATTCACAATAGTACCCTCACAAGCTTTGTTTAACAGAAAATGATACCCATGAAAGATACTTATTATTTTAACTTTGAAAATTGATTAATTTCAACTATGGGTTCTTTAAAAAGTGACTTGCTATTAACAGAAACAACGGACGGAAAGAAATAGAAAATTACGACAACTATCTTAACATGATCGATCATAGAAGGTACCGTTGTGAATCAGACATGATACAGTTTTTTTGTTTTTTTTTAATGAAGAGTTACTATAATAAAGTACAATGACTGCTCCTTTAAAGATTGTATGTCATGGAATTGGATTTAAATATGGTTTGGTTTCAAAGAGTTTTCTTATATTTGTATTTTGTAAGGTCAGTCTATAGTAAACTAAACTTTTATGATTGTTTGACCATAAATATTTCCAAGTCAACTTGTTCAAATTCAACACATTTTGAATAGAAAAGAACTATATGAAATATCAGGTTGCAAAGATAAAGGGATTTAAAAATTATAGTTTATGGCAATTTTTCAGTTGGCCATGGGTTGCGTCTGCAGCTTGCAGGTATGAATTTATCCCTGAATAACTCCTCGTAATGTCGTATTACATATTTAAGATCAAATGCCGCGGAAAAATGAGTTTAATATTAATATATGAACTGCATTCATATTTCAGTGCTATTAATTTACTTTGAATTAAAAATAAAAACAAGTTTCTTTAGAATTATCAAAAAACTTATGACGGCCTATATATTCATATATCTGAGATTCACTGTAGTGGAAACCAAACTTACTTTAATTTGACATAAAAGTAACTTTTCTAATTACAGAAGTGTTTAATTTATTACCAAACTACCATATAACCCAGCCTAAAATCTGAACTGTTTATTTTTGGAATTAAAGACCTCTTTTTAGAAGAATAGTTTATAAAGTTAATGGATTGGGTTATTTCTAGTTTCGATAATATAGCTATAACCGATTTTTTTACTAGAACACGTAAAACGGCCGTCTTATCAGGAATATCAGGAAAAGGATCTAAAGTCATCACATTCCCCATGATTTTTATAAATTGGCTTTCAATGGGCAAGTTTTTACCCTCTATAATAGTTATTACTTTAAATTGCCATGTTTTTACCAAAAAATAGTTATTTTTCCCCCCATTTCAGTACCCTTTAAAAAAAATCATGTGGAAACATTCATTTTCAATAAGGGGTCGCATTTATTTCTAAATCTAATACTGACTGATATACCCAGAGATGGGAAAAGTTCAGAGAAGTTATACAGCCCTCTAGCAGAAAGTGTTGAATAAAAAGTTTTTTTTTCTTGTTAAAATGCTCTTTTTTTCATTGGTTCTGAAGTGGTTTTGCATGTTGGATTTTGGTTCCCAGCTGGTTCCCTGCAGTGAAATTTGTGGTTCTGAGCAAAATTTTGGAGTTGGCAACCCTGTAATAATTTAATACTAATATATCAATTGCATTCATATTTCAGTGCTATTAATTTACCTTGAATTAAAAATAAAAAGAAGTTTCTTTAGAATTATCAAAAAACTTATGACTGTCTATATATTCATATATCTGAGATTCACTGTAGTGGAAACCAAACTTACTTTAATTTGACATAAAAGTAACTTTTCTAATTACAGAAGTGTTTAATTCTATCAATTTCCCCAATTGCTTCTACAGCATTAGATCTTCAAGTCAAACTTTTAGAGAAACTAGGATTGAAATAAATTATGAATATCTAGTTCAATCTTGTTAAAAGTGCTGTTGTATAACAAACAAACGTGACACTATAAATGGAGGGTCACTTGACAAAACGTCTACAGTCCCTTTAAGCTCTACAAGGGTAAAACGAGAGATCTGGGGGGGAGAAGTTGCACTGCCCCCCCCTCCACTGTAAACACCCCTGACACACAGTAAATAATTTGACCCTTATGGCAAACTTCACGTTCAGGTAACAACTGATTTATAAAAAATGTCGCATAAATAACTTCCAGTATATATATTTCTTATAACTTATTACTAGAGGGTTCAGAACTAGAGTCAATATTGATATCGAACGTGTAGACTGTAAAATGATGATATCAGTACTATGCCCCGTATCCGTTCTATCTCATTCTGTTGAATCTTGTGGAACTAGTTTAACGCGGCCAGGCATCGTCTTTCACAAGAATGCACTGATATCTAGCCAACCCTGAAAGTTGTTCATCAAATGTTTAGACAGCCTTTTATACTTTAAATTAAGTGTAACACGGCTTTTATCTTTGGTTTTACCATACCAACTCACTTTTACTTTTTTGTAGCCCTGGACATATACATTTCAATTTTCAAAGCGCTGGTTTCTGGATTAAGTTTAAGCGGAGTAATTGGCAAAATACTACTCGATTTTTGCTAAATAGTGTGAACATCTTGGTTTGCAGTGCATAATTATGAAGATAATTACAATTAAGATTAGAAATCGTCAAAACTTGTTCTGAAAGGAACAGTCCCATAATTAAAGCATTCTGCATGATTCTTCATTTATAGGGACTGAAAGCGTAAGTTAGAGGGACCCAGCTCCTTTTAAAAATGGCATTTCCAATTAACAACTGCAGCACCCTTTAAAGAATTGTCTCTGATCAAGGATGAATAAGCTATCGATGTTTCCTCTTTTTGAAATCTATTTATTTTTAATCGGGATTACTTTGTAAAGGTGATCTGTATTCCAGAATTTGACTATATGTGCTAGCTGAAATCATCTGATGGTAATAATGTTGGTAATAATGTCTGTAATAATTCTTTGTTTACCNCATAATTTAGATAATATTAAAACATAATTTAGATAATATTAAAACATAATTTAGATAATATTAAAACATAATTTAGATAATATTAAAACATAATTTAGATAATATTAAAACATAATTTAGATAATATTAAAACATAATTTAGATAATATTAAAACATAATTTAGATAATATTAAAACATAATTTAGATAATATTAAAACATAATTTAGATAATATTAAAACATAATTTAGATAATATTAAAACATAATTTAGATAATATTAAAACATAATTTAGATAATATTAAAACATAATTCAGATAATATTAAAACATAATTTAGATAAAATTAAAATATAATTTAGATAATATTAAAACATAATTTAGATAATATTAAAACATAATTTAGATAATATTAAAACATAATTTGTCTGTCCTTTCTCATCGAATATAACGGATTAAATATTGGAGTAAGTAAACTTTATCACCGTTTATTGGATCAACTGCATATAGTGACAAGACACACTGAGATAGAAATAGTTTGGCGTGAATATTATAAATTGGAAAATAAAATTTTGAATGAAAAAAAATAGATAATCAACATGCTAACGTGAATTGTTCGTAATGTTGAAATCTTGTATAATTTTAATCAATGCATAACTCCCCTAATGGAAGTGCTATTGAGAAGAAAAAATGTTTTGAATTACTGGTTTAATCCGGATAAATTGGCTTTTTTCATACTTGTGCGTAAAATCAAAATGACGCATAAATTTGAGCTTTTTTCTGTCTATTTTGGAGAGACAAAGAAATGAATGATTATTTTTTTGAAACTTAGCTTGTGTTTGTTCGATGAACCCGACCCTGAGAAACCTGCATTTTTACATAACGAATAAAAACCACTCAACCGAATCAGACCCTGAAAATAGTGCTTATGAATAATAATATAACTAATAATTAAAATATGTATTATGCATTTATTGGTTCTAAATCATACTTTTAACACATTAAAATTAATGAACAAATTGAATCTATTTTACAAAACTGCAACTTTAATCCCTATCTTTGCAAACTTTAAAAATTAAATACAATAATATATGTTTGAAATATCAAAGGTTTATTGACATTATTAGGTTGCAAAGATGATTACAAAATTTGAGTTTGCGTAAAAGACGTAATTCCTTTTTTAATTCTTTTTTTAATTTTTTTTGAAGTCTTTATATTTTTGTTTTCTGTATATACGAATAAGTTTGTCTGCACAATGTATTTGGTCTATATTCGAATAAGTTTGTCTGCACAATGTATTTGGTTTATATTCGATTAAGTTTGTCTGCACAATGTATTTGGTTTATATTCGAATAAGTTTGTCTGCACAATGTATTTGGTTTATATTCGAATAAGTTTATCTGCACAATGTATCTGGTCTATATTCGAATAAGTTTGTCTGCACAATGTATTTGGTTTATATTCGAATGAAAACACAGATGCAGAGCACAGCGTGTTCCATTAAACAAGAAACTTAATAAACGGCTTAAAACCTGACAAAAAAAGTCTTTGCAACAAATTCTGTCAGACAAAATAATCTAAGTCAGGAACAGAACAGTCAGATTGCAAAATATGAGTGTGTGGCAAAGACTTAATTCTATTCCTACTTGATGATATATAGAGTTTTTTTTTTAAATAGTTTTGTATTTTATGAGAATTTTAAACTGTGTTCTTTCTTCTATGTATCTAATTCATTAAGTTTTATTCACTTGGATTCGGGACAATTTTCTAACCTCTCATCCATTTTTAATTGTACACGAATTCACCTCTAAAAACGTCGATGTTCACTTTATTATCATATTTTAACATTTATTCTTTTAGAAAAGTTCTATTTTGAATGAGAAAGCAACATTTTAAACCAACATTAAACTTTTATGTTTACTTTTATACAACCTACCCCATTCGCATAATTAAATTTATTTGAGTTCAAAAATAATTATTCGATTTTTATAAATTAATGTAATATTTCTAAATATTCCTGGATATATTCCTAAACATTTTTTAACAATATTTTTATAATTAATTTTTCATAATTTTTATAAAATAAAATGGTACGGGGCACAGTAAATAGTTTCATATGTTTACCTGTTTTCTTCTTTTTCCATCTGCGCGCATGTCCGCAGTTTTTCTTGCCTCCCTTTGCTTCCGAAAGAATGTATATTCCTGGATATATTCCTGGATATATTCCTGGATATATTCCTGGATATATTCCTGGATATATTCCTGGATATATTCCTGGATATATTCCTGGATATATTCCTGGATATATTTCTTAATTTATTCGTGGATATATTTCTTAATTTATTCGTGGAGATATTCCAGTACACATTCCTGGATATATTCCTGGATAAATTCCTGGATATATTTCTTGATTTATTCGTGGATATATTCCTGGACACATTCCTGCATATATTTCTGAATAAATTCCTGGATATAATCTTGGATATAATCCTGGAAATATTCCTGGATATATTCCTGGAAATATTCCTGGATATATTTCTGGCTGTATTCCTGGATATATTCCTAAATATATTCCCATGTTTAAATTTAAAGAGTTTTGGGTCGTCATTATACTTTCATCTCATGTGGGTAACCCTGTACTTCAATTCTAAAAGTTTATATCTCTGTCCCTCTATACCTTGCAATATTAAGGTGAGGGTAAATATGTAAACAATAAAAACATAAAAGCATCCAATATGTGATGTGTTCTCTTCTTGATTGATGAATATATATTTGGTTTATCATCAAGTGTTTGATATAAAATATTTGGCGATCATTTTTTACATGTTGTGCTTTCATTCGTGTTCTTTAAACTAAAAGATTATTGAGGACGTGAGTCAGACTCTAAATAACAACGCATAAATAACTTCCAGTATATATATTTCTTATAACTTATTACTAGAGGGTTCAGAACTAGAGTCAATATCGAAATCACACGTGTAGATGTTTTATCAGTACTCTGCCCCGTATCCGTTCTATCTCATTCTGTTGAATCTTGTGGAACTAGTTTAACGCGGCCAGGCATCGTCTTTCACAAGATTTCGAAATTTGTTGTTCTATTTGCAAATTATTTTAAAAAGTTTGTTAAAAACAAACCAAGAGTACCATTACCGAATCACAAACCTTTGTCCGTAAATTCTCTTAAAAAATTGGAATATTTTTGATTCTATGTTCTCTACTATACACGTAATAGTTACTTTCGGATTTCTTCCTACAGAAACAATGGAAGAAATTGTAAATATTAACACTTTTCAAGCAAAATAACCGACAATGTCTCAGTATTGATAAATCAAATTTCTATATCTTGGTTAATCCCGTATTACAATTGCACTCTCTCCGAAATTATGGTCAACATGTCAGAAATATCTCACAAAATTTTTTGTTCATAATTTTAAACAAATAGTTCGTAATTTTGAAAAAAAAATATTTATGATTTTGAACATATGTTCGTAATTTCGATTAAAATGTTTAGTTTTCAACAAAATGTTCGTAATTTTGAACAAAATGCTCATAATTTTGAACAAAACGTTCGTAATTTTGAATGACATGTTCGTTATTTTGAATAAACTGTTCATGCTTTTCAACAAAATGTTCGGAATTTTGAACAAAATGTTCCTGATTTTTAACAAAATTTTCGGCATTTTGAACAAAATATTTGTCATTTTGAAAGAAAGTTCCTGATTCTGAACAAATGTTCCTTTTTTGAACAAATGTTCGTAATGTTAGACAAAACGCTCGTGATTTTGAACAAAATAATCGTGATTTTGAACAGAATGTTACTGATTTTGAACAAAATGTTCCTGATTTTAAACAAAATGTTTCTGATTTTAAACAAAATGTTCGTGATTTTGAACAAAATGTTCCTGATTTTGAACAAAAAACCCTAAATAGTATNAACAAAATGTTCCTGATTTTGAACAAAATGTTCCTGATTTTGAACGAAATGTTCCTGATTTTGAACAAAATGTTCCTGATTTTGAACAAAATGTTCCTGATTTTAAACAAACTGTTACTGATTTTGAACAAAATGTTCGTGATTTTGAACGAAATGTTCCTGATTTTGACAAAATGTTCCTGATTTTGGACAAAATGTTACTGATTTTGAACGAAATGTTTCTGATTTTGAACAAAATGTTCCTGATTTTGAATTGTATTCTAGAATTTCTTCTAGCCTAGCATGAATGTAAATAATGATGAAATAAAATGAATGAATTATTTGCAATAGATAAATAAAATAAAAGCAAATTGACACAAAATCAACTCATGGTAATTCATTCAACTAAAAGTCGACATGATGATTTATTGAGATGGAAAAATATATTTGTTGAGCCATGAATAAAAACGAATAGTTTTATAATAAAAACATTTATTTCTATCAAATTTAACATTGTAAAGTGTACATCAAATATATATGTATCTATCGTCTGAAAGGGGTACTACTTGTACATAAAAACTCACTACTTGTAAACTTGTACATAAAATACTTTTACTAGTACATAAAGTTTTGACATTTACTAAATTACAAATACTTTAAAAATATTTTACAATTAATTTTAAAACTTTTGAATAATTTGGATTTTGTAAATTTAAATCCTTGTAAATTTCTTGTTTGAACATTCATTAAATATGTTTAATATCAGTTTGTGCAAATATGTTTTCGAATTTTACAGATATTTAACTTTTTTAAATATACATCTAGCTAAGTTTTTCAATTTAAAATACAGAACGTATGGATTCTCAAAAATCTAATGAAGCCCGCTTTTTAAAAATTACTTGCGTCTGTAAAAACAATCTAAAAGGGAAAACATCTTCTATTAGTTTTTAAAAAATAACTGTCAACAGTCAACAAAATCCACATAATTGAACATTAGATTGTTTTTATTCAAATGAAAATATTGATTCATCAAAAAAACGTGTGAAATGAATCAAATCAGATCAAAATCTTTAATTTAAAACGGCACCACGGTTTTCATAATTTCTTAAAATTCAAAAAATAGTTTTTGTGAGTTTTTTCCTCTTATGAAAGCATATTGCATCTTTTAGGATACAAAAAGGATATCAGTCAAAATAAAACTTTAAAGACTCTTCTTATGCTCACAACTATTTTTACAAATGTATACAATCAACAAACAAAAATTTAAAAAAGATATACGCGAAGTGTCACTATATATATGTTGTAATTTTTATTGGGGTATATAGTATACAGCGGTAATCCTATGATTTACTGTTTTTTAAAATACATTTTTTTAGAAATTAATTACTTCTCGAGCCCTGGTCTTGAGTTCCATCCTAGAGATTTACTCTCCTGGCTTTAACCTAAATACAAGAAAAATTTCGTAAGAGCAAAAATATATATTTTTTAGAAAAAGCAAAATTCTTAAAGGGACAGTTAAGGTAAAATAATGGGGATATAGGAGCAATATTATTGTTCTAACTAATGCTAATATAAACTGTACCCGAGTTATACAAAATCCTTAAAAATATGATATGGTATTTGAATAAAACTTTAAACAGATCATATTCAGGAAATACGATAATTATAATACGAGGTGCCTTGAAATTTTAGGCACACTCCTATCATAATTTAAATGTTATAATTTTCCATTTTTAGATTTCCTTACAAATTATACAATATACTTGTTGACAATGACTCTTTTGGCCGCTAAGTGTCCCGTCTGTCCATTAAACAAATATCCAGGGACACCCTGTCCAGTATATATATATATATATATATATATATATATAGGGACACCCTGTCCAGTATATATATATATATCTAGGGACACCCTGTCCAGTATATATATATATCTAGGGACACCCTGTCCAGTATATATATATATNCCCCCCTACTCCCTTTCATCCCCTCCTCCCCACATACTCGAGATATGTAAATAAAACTTTTTTGCAACATTTTTTGAGTTTTAGAGGACATTACGCAAAAAATATGAATTCTCTCGATCTATGAGCTCTGCAGGAACAATAGCTAGCTAAAAATACTATGGTGGCAGCTCACGGTTTCATTGGGGATTTTGTAAGATTTTGAAAGATTTTGAAAAATTTCGAAAAAGAATGAAAACGACAAATAAAAAAAACTGAATGGAATCAGCTGTTCCTGGCTAGGAAGTTGAGAATGTAAGCAGGAAGTGCGTCATTTAGACAAGGAACATACCAGCAGACATTATGACGAGCTTGAATAGTAGAGAGAATTGATATATTATATTACAAAATAAGCTAGGGAACCAAATTTGAATTGAAGAAAGATTGATAAAATTTTACCCTAATAATAACTTGCATTTTGATGTAATTTTCTTACCCACATTATCAAAAATTATTGGTGTCTCGAATTATGGGGTTGTTCACAAAGTATTCTCAAACTCACATGTAAAGCTCTCTAAATCTATTTCTCTACCGATTAATGATTAACACAACTATTTGAATTCAGAGTTTATATCCAACTAACTATATTTAGCTATAATGATATAGGTAAAATTTAACTGACCAATAGATCATAGAACAGTCATTAAGCTATATAGATTAGCATACACAGGGTACAAAGATATACTAAGATTATGTTGTATTTTTTATCTACCTATCCTTCTATACTTCTATCCTTATATCCTTCAATCCTTCAATCCTTCTATCTTTGTATACTTGTATCCTTATCCGTGTATCCTTGTATCCTTGTATCCTTCTATTCTTCTATCCTTATATCCTTCTATCCTTCAATCCTTCAATCCTTCCATCCTTTTATCCTTTTATCCTTTTATCCTTTTATCCTTATCTCTCCTCCAACATATGAATTTTGATAGAATCTTGATGTGGTGTGAATTTATGTAAACTAATAACAGATATAGAAAATGGATATATCGTGTTGGTTACAAAATGTGAGTCCGACAGTATGGAAGTCTATGTATACCATATATCAATCATCTATGTATGGAATTACCAAATATAAAAGAACAGGCTGTTTCTTTTTATTTTAAACAATATCTTGATAACGTTTCTGTTTACTATAAATACCATTTCAACTTTTCACTTGTGACATCTTTAAATTTAAAGAATGAATTGTATAAATTTAGAATATTTGGAAAAGAACTAGTATTGGTTTAAATAGCACAATAAGCTCCTATATTCTGAATATTGAAGGGAGTGTTCGCGAAAAAATTAAGAGGGTATAGGGTTATGGTGAAAAATAATCGCCTTTGACCACTATTAATCTTACTTCTATCTAACTTGCGTCTATAAGGAGAAAATTGTTAAAAGCGACTTATACTGAAGAACGTAGCGTCCATACAAATTCAGAAAGTTGCAATATACGACTTGTATCGTAAAATATATCATTTATTGTTAAACAAATCATTCAGATATTACAACCTTAAGTCATCAATTATTTTTCGACGCATTCCTATAAAGTTAAATTTCATAATATTTTTTATTTGTTTGATATACAATGCAACTTAAAACAAATTATTTTTCCGCTAGGTTTCTCTGCCACGTATAATCATTCAAAACATCGAGAGCAGAGACATCTTGCGGCCAACTATTTCGGCGTTTTAAGTACATTGTATACAAAACGAATAAAACATATTATGAAATATTAACTATATGAATGCGTCGCAAAATAATCGCTGACTATAGGTTGTAATATCTTAATGATTTGTTTGAAATTGAATTGATTTTTTTTTACGATCCGAGTCGTATATTACAACTTTCTGAATTTGTATGGACGCTACGTTCTTCGGTATAAGTCGTTTTTAACAATTTTTCTCCTTATAGACGCAACAGATAGAAGTAATATTTGTAGCAATCACTATTGATAAGTTTTTCGCCGTAAGCCTAAACCCCCTTTTTATGTTTCGCGAACACTCTCTTTAATGGAAAAATGGCAGCTCTATTCTGACTGTAAATGATAAAAGTCATTGCCAATAACTCTGATTTTCTTATCCCTATATCCTTGCAATCCAATTTAGTAGACCTTAGATATTTCAAACTATTAATTCTGTTAGATTATTAAAAGAATTGAGTCTATATGTCACAAACTCGAAATTTACAATTTCTATATATTTGCAACCTGACGATGATCTTGAAGATGTGAAAAATTATATAGGTTCCCTTAATAAAAACGAGCAATATACTCTTAATTACAATGATTATCTAGAACAAACAAATATGGGTCCCGATTTATTTTCAAACATTGAGCTTAGAAATACATACCAAAGTGAAAACAATTTTGTATCAAACATTAGAAATTTTAGCGGATTAAATGTCCTTAGTTTAAACATTCAAAGTTTACCATCAAAATTTGAGGAATTGAAAATACTTCTTGATAGAATCGAAAAATCAGGAGGTAATGTATCAGTTTTAATTTTACAAGAAATATGGGATGTCTCTATACCTAACTTATTCTTTATCAAAGATTTCGAACTATTTACTAATACACGAAAAACGTCAAAAGGGGGAGGTGTTGCAATATATTGTAAAAAAAACTTGAATCCAAAATTGATACCTGGCTTAGTTATACAAAATACTTTCACTTTTGAGTCTATTGCAATTCCAAATAAATCTAAACCAAACTAAAAGTTGTTTGTTCATCGTCGAAAAATACTAACAATCCACCACTAATTTTTATGTAAAATATAGTGTAAACAATAAATATGTAACTTTCCTTATCCTTTCCTTTCCTTTTCCTATTATTTATATTTTTATATTTTTTAGAATTGGGGGGAAATATTCCTACAACCTCTACTTTTAGAGGTTTTTAAATATTTTCTCCTGAAACACATTTTTTTGTATGTTTTTGTTATATTTCATTAATAAATAATTTTTTACTTTTACTTTTACTGATAGTTTGAAATATTTAAGGTGTACATTGTACAGCATTGGATTGCAAAGAAATTGAGATTCGAAAATCAGAGGTTGTTTCAAAGACTCAATTCCTTTAGAAAATATCAAAGGTTGACACCATTAGGTTTCAAAGATATATAAATTCAAAGATTATATTTGTATCAAAGACTCCATTCCTTTGCCATGCAATTAAATGTTATATGTAGGAGTCCTATAGCAAAAAAGACGATATCTTAAAAAAACACAGTATTAAAAGCCCGTTTCATAAAAAAAAGTCTACTAATAAGACCGGTCCGGCTTTGAACTGTCTTCATGGGTTACCTAACTAGCCCACTCATATTTTTTGTAGCCCTGCATGTCAAGATTGTCAGGCCGTAAAGCCTGTAGTGTATACCTGTGCCAAACTACGGAAGATTGTCTAGGTTTAGCAATCATATCTCCCCATTGTGCTGTCTCCCTCGGACCCGACCCGTTCCGAGCTAAACAAATATTTTTAAAAACTTTTTACTTTTTTGAAATCAAGTGAACACTCACAAACAATAAAATTTCCCTAGGAGGGACTGGTTCATTTGGTGTACTTGTAAAAAGGTTGAAAAAATACCTTTAACTCTGTCAAAGGGGTTTCATATTTTTGGATGAAATTTGTTAATTCAATTAAATATGTTACAATTGTTCAGGAACATTTTAAAAAAGAATTTTAATGGGAATTACGTGGATTTTAAGAAAGGGGAACAATTCCTTTAATGAAAAACTATGGAAGCACTTTCATGTATTATAAACACTCAGAACTGGAAATAAGAGAACGAAACTCTCCCGAGTTTCATTCTTGGGGTGTGCATGGTATGCATTTGCGTAGATTTTTGATTTAAAAAATCAGAAAATAAAAAGAGAAAGTAAAGAAACTGGATGAAAAAAATTTTCTCATCAAAAATAGGTTATTTACAAAACTGCCTGACCCCATTCATGAAACCGTACTTACTATATTGGGGTTCATTACGATACTTTGTCTTAAGTTTCGGGCTCTAATTAGTATTTTGTTAAAATCAAAATATTGATATTTCAGAGTACGTTTCCTGAATAACGTACTTTGAGGGACGATAAAGTTTGACCGCTAGATGCCTCACATAAGTTAAGTATTTGATAGATAGATAATTAGGACGTACACTGTCGAAGACGTCATCTGGTCGACCATTGTATGTAGTGTTGGAAAGAAACGTCCTCTGAAGGAATATGTTTCGTTAACCGTAAATGAAATAGAATTAATTTTTATAAAGTTTAAACTTGATTTAAATTCAGGATTGAAATATCAAAACTCTAAATATTTGATAAATTCAAAATTAGTTGCAACAAAGTTTCCCTTAGAATTTCAATCTGTTTTGAAAAAGTAAGAAGGGGATTATGCTTTCTAAAAACTTTATTTCTTTTTCCTTCGATATAAAAATGGTATCCATGTATAATAATCAACGTACCTATAAAGTTGAAGGAACAGAGTCTTTGGAACAAACTCTAAGTTTTTAATTCTCTATATCTTTGCAACCCAATGTTGTAGACTACTGATATTTCAAACTATATATTCTGTTAGATCAAATAACCTAAGTTTGAAATATCTAAGGCCTACACCATCAGGTTGCAATGATATAGGGATCATAGAAAATTTGACTTTGTGGCAAAGACTCAATTTCCTTATACTAAAATCTGATCTAATTCAAAAATTTTCATTTTCCAAGTTTGATACAAAATTTAGAGCGTAGTTTGCGCTGTCTACAAAATGTTTAGCTTACATGTACAAATTGAAATTTATTTAGAACAAAATTAAATCTTAGCAAAACTCTGCGATCCTATAAGCAAGTAAACAACCATACATCTCAGTTACTCAATAGAATATTTAACTGCATCTAGGACGCTTTTTGCGCCAACTTTCCTATTAACGACGTTAACTTCTCACTGTTGCTGTAAACATAGTAATATTTCATCGTTTTTGATTTTTTCTATTTCAATTGGTAAGTTTTTATATTCAATTTGTCAATTTCAATTCAAACATTAATCTTCCTTAAACATTTGGGCCCCGATAAGTTTAGTCTTTTTGACGTTTTATTTGGATACAACGGATAGCTAACTAGATTGACAGAGAGACATACAAGACAATAATATACAGAGCAAAGAGTAGGGTTTTCATTGAAATAAAACTTTTGCGAAAAAATGCGAAAATTTTCGTCTGTATTTCCCAAATTTTTTCGCGAAAATCAATTTAACGAAAAAAATAAGAAAAGATGCGAAATTTCGAGAAAAAAAAATCCGCGAAAACCATAAGTGTTGTAGCTGCAGCAATTAATTGCGCAAAAAAAACTTGCTTAATTCTCTGCTCTGAGTGCTCAGCATCTTAAGTTTTATTATATCATAATTAATGATTTCCCTTCCGGATTTTTTTCGCGAAGTTTTCGCATTTTCTTCTTCAGAAATGTTTGCATTTGTTTTTCACGAAATCTGCGCATTTTTTTTGCGAAATTTTTGCTGTTTTTCGCGAACATTTTGCATGTTTTCGCGAAACAGATTAAAAAAAAAATTTGCGAAAAGAGCGAACGAAATGCGAATAAATGCGAAATTTTCAGCGAAAATATTTTTTTCTCGCGAAAATGCAAAATTTCGCGAAACGATTAGTCCTTTTCGCTGGAAACCCTACGAGAGCACAAATTAGATAATAATTCATAATTTGCTTGGAATTTGGATAAAATTAGAATTCACAATCCACGACCACAGGATGCATAACGGCCAATAATAAAGGCTTTTGAAGAAAATAAGATGATGGAAAATTTAAGACCTTCTGGCATTTTTTGAAAGATAATTTGATCTATTTTGGCTCCTTATCTATATAATAAAACAAGACATTCGTATATATATATATATATATATGTTGCGTGAAGCCGGCCAATTTTTTTGTGGACACTCATGGGTGTTACAGGCTAAAAAAATTCGAATTTTTTTTCATTTTTTTTTCGAAATTTTTTTTTCACGGGCAACGCCGGGCCCTTCTGTTTCAGCTTGTAGCCCTTAAATGTGCTTAAAAGTTAGAATTTGTTTTACAAATGTTCATCCTAATTTTAAGCATGATTACCAACTTATATGAACAATTATTTTATTTCCGCGCATTTTAGGATCGTCAAAAATACTAACAAGCCACCACCAGTTATATTAATAATGTAAACAATAAATATGTAACTTTCCTTTTCATTTTATTTTTTTTAGAATTTGGAGGAAATATTCACACAACTTTTTTTTAGGAGGTTTAGAATTATTTTTTCATGAAACACTTAGTTCTGTATTTTTTGTTGTTATATCTATAAATAAATAATTACTTACTTACTAGCTAACACATAGATTCAGCCTGCTTATAAAGTGTCTCATATATTTTTAAGACAGGGTCGACTTTAAACTGTCGCAACGCCTTATGGGCCTTGATGTTACCGCTCTAGCTCGCTTATGTTTTTCTGTAGCCCTTCACATGTACATTTTAGCACTTGCTTTTATTTTTGGTTTATAAGAAGAAAGGAATTGGGTTTTTGCCACAAACTCAAATTTTCTAATCCCTTTTATCTTTGCAACCAGATGGCGTAAACCGATGATATTTCAAACTTTGACTATTTGATCTAAAAGAATTCATAGTTTGAAATATCTAAGTTATAGGACATTGGGTTGCAAAGATATAGTAGAAAAACAGTTAGAGTTTGTGGCAAAAAACTCATTTCCTTTACAAAGTTCTCATAGATTTTTTCTTTAAAGCTTGTGACCTTTAAATAACAGTGTACTATACATTTCAGAAAATCCTTTCCTAATTAATCATAAAAAACACGATTGTGTATGTCTGTTCAACGAAATGATATCTCAACGCCGCCCTGCTGTTGATGTCTCGATTGAAGATTTTATCAAAATATTTATATTACCTCTATGATTATTAAGATTGTAAAAAATCTAAAAGTTAACTAAAAAGTTATCCATTTTCTTCTTTATACTCCAGATAGAAGAAATAATTTCAACACAAATCATTTTCAAATTATTTCGTTTGAAATCTGATATATTCACCTCCGAGCATAAGTTTGCCGATGAGCTCGTTTCTACCGATGGTATCGAAGTCCATTACCGAAATCTCGAGGCTGCAATCTCGAATCTGTTCCCAAGGAACATCGAACTCGAATGTCTAAAAATTTCGAGTTAGTTCTTTGCAGAAAACATTATACATTTTTTAAACACTTTGTCTACAAGTCTCTAAATGATTCGATTTCTATATTTTTGACATTTTAAAAGCTACAAAACAATGATATCTTTTAGAGACTTAAAGCTTAAAGTTTATGACAACTTTCAGTTTTGATTGAAAAGAATTAACTCACATCTCTAAGTTTCGATAAAGATTTTTATAAATATAGATAAAAAGTCAATTTCACTTTTTTAGACAACCTGTAATTGGTAAAATTAACAAAGGGTTTCCTTTAATAGATAAAAAACATAATTTCGATTTCACAAATTCGTCCTTGAGATGTAAGATATTTTCCCAAAGGTTTTTTCCCAAGCGGTAACTTCCCATTGGTATTTTCCCAAGTTGCAACTTCCCATGGGCATTTTCCCAAGTTGCAACTTCCCAACTGTGCAATTTTCCAAGCGGCAACTTCCCAAGGGTATTTTTCCAAGTTGCAACTTCCCATGGGTATTTTCCCAAGTTGCAACTTCCCATGGGTATTTTCCCTAGTTGCAACTTCCCATGGGTATTTTCCTAAGTTGCAACTTCCCATGGGTATTTTCCCAAGTTGCAACTTCCCAACTGTACAATTTTCCAAGCGGCAACTTCCCATGAGTATTTTCCCAAGTTGCAACTTCCCATGAGTATTTTCCCAAGTTACAAGTTCACAACTGTTCATTTTTCCAAGCGGCAACTTCCCAAGGGTATTTTCCCAAGTTGCAACTTCTCAACTGTGCAATTTTCCAAGCGGCAACTTCACAAGTCTATCCTAGCCACAAATATCGGCCTCCCATTGCAGCCTGTGGCATCTCAGAATGCCTAACCTAACCTTTGGGAAGTTGCCGCTTGAGAAATTGCACAATGTGGAAATACCAACTTTGGAAAATACCCTTGGAAAGGGGTCGCTTGGGAACAAATCTTTGAATAGTTCGGAAAAGCTAGATGATAAAAGATTACCGTGTTAAATGTAGGGTTCAGATTACACTTGTATATCGGGGTTTTCTTTTTATCCACTCTTTTCTCACCAAAGAACAGCCAAATTTTCACGTAGGGATCTAAAAATAAAATAATTTAACATTTTAAGATTTATATAAGCCAAGGAGAATTGAATACAAGGAGGGGGCGATAGGGTTTCCGTACACTTTGCTGTGACGTTTTTGGACTGCTGAAGAACTAGTTTTTGCGTAACAACAATAACAAAGGCAGCCGATTTAATGTAAACAAACATGAGTTAGTATACGGTGAATCTTCATCTAACGCCAGAAATGCCAGATGTTTGTTTATCATTTGAGTTATTGTTTACAATCTTTATTCTGTATCTGTACTCTGTACTAAACCAAAATGCAATTGGAAAGATTCAAAAACAATTTTCAGGGTTGCCAGGTTGAAAGGCTAAATTGAGAATTTTTTAAGGATACTAGTACTCTCTAGGCTACTTTTTATGCTTGAATTTACAGTTTATTTTTCTAATAATACTAATTTAATACTAATTTAATACTAATTTAATACAATTTATCAATCATTTCATCTGAAAATATTATTAACAAACTGAATGTACTTCATAACAACAAAAATAAAGATCTAAGTTTTTATTTGTATTAAAAAACCTTATTCTTTCATACTCTGGCTTTGCTATGGTTTAGAGGTATTTGTTGATTATAAATGGATTATGTGTGCGCGGAGCGGCAAACAAATTTTTAGCTTTATTTGCTGAATTTTTGGGTAAAAGTATCAAAAACGATGAAAAAACTTGCCATTTATGAAAAGGCTACTTTTAGGTCAATAATTCAATTAAAAGGTGTCCGGTGGCCTTAAAGCTACCGATGCAAAAGCATTCTGAAATCTGATTAATCTACATTTATAAAAATTGGTATTCTAGAAAGCTACCGGGCAACCCTAACAATTGTCAGCTTCGCTAGCTTCACCAGAGCTCGAAATTTAAAAGAGTATCGTTAGACAAAACTACCTCGAGTTTCCTTTTTGGGGTTTTAACATTTTGATTTAGGAGTTTCAAAAAAAATTGCGAGTATAAACATACAGAATAAAATAATATTTCATAACAAAAATATTTATATTCAAAAAAATGCCTAACCCCATTCTTGAAACCTGGGTTTTAAAACTGGTTTTTGAACGATACCCTGTCTTAAGTTTTGGGCTCAGGAGAGTAAACATAACAACTCAATATCAGAATATGCTCAAGATTTCATAGACAACTTATATTCATTACC
Source organism: Eurytemora carolleeae (assembly GCF_000591075.1). Classification (NCBI taxonomy): domain Eukaryota; kingdom Metazoa; phylum Arthropoda; class Copepoda; order Calanoida; family Temoridae; genus Eurytemora; species Eurytemora carolleeae. The sequence goes on along the minus strand of NW_019396314.1, from coordinate 119,648 downwards.
TAGCTGTCTATTTTCACTTATCCTGAAGTATCTCCCTTATATGAGAATATGTTGTCTTAAAAATTATCAACGCTGAAAATTATATGATAAAGGATATTTACTGAATTAAAGGTTTCTTGATGCAGCTTCAAAGAGATATATGTAATTCAATTTCTGTATGTTTGGAACAGAAAAAAAAATTTCGTAGAGAAAATCTAAACCCTGCAAATATGTAGAACAACGCTTTATCAAAAATAGAAAAACGACACTTTGAAATCTTTCTTTTTTATACAAAAAAGTTAAATGCATTGTAGGATTTTAAGTTTTTATAAAATCCAAATAGATTCTAGTACAATAGATGACAACGTAGAATTTGTACACTCTCAGTACAGTTATATTCTTACGACACAATTGTCAACTCAGTTTGTGTGTCCGACATTATTATTAATAATAGTGATAATTTTAGAAAAAAAATGCTTATTTTACTGTGAAATAAGTGCAATTTTATGTGTTTTTTATTTTCTGTTTATACACTAATATGTGAGAAAATTTCGTTTTCCTTGTTATATTTGACACTTGTGACGTCGTGTATAATTGGTCCATTTCTCTGTTGCCACTTATTGTACTTTTATCTATTTTAAAAAATCTGTTTTTCTTGTGAGAGTGGGAGAAATGCGTAGAATATGTTTTCGTTAATAATTAATGGTGGTTTTTACACAATTTCTTTTCAAAAAAGCAATACAAGAAATGAAAGGTGCGTCAAAAAATCAAACTCTTCAAAATATTCCTCCAATATCAAAATCGATTTTTCAAGATTAAAATCAAAAATGATTTTTAAGCCATCGAAAATGTCTATTAATTACCTGATTTTCCATTTATATCTTTAGCTTTCAAGTTCCTAGCCTAAAAAACAAAACATGAATAAAAAGTCCATTTTATGCGGATTAAAAGTTAGGATTTTACAACCTCGTAACTCCCCCAGTTTTTTAGTTTTAACATAACACACGAAAGTTACATAAACAAACTTGTTTGGTTATATAATAGCACCGTCAAAAGAAAAGATGTGCTTAAAAACATGGAATTTATTTCAAACTAAAATAAAACTATCTTTAACTTGATGTGGCATGAGCATGAGCAATCTCAGATAAAATAAATGTGAGTGGAAGAGAAGTTCAGTTCAACTGAATCTACGTATTCAGTTTTGTACCTGGACCAAATCAGAAAGTGAATGCTAAAAAGAATCCTTCCCCCCTCTAACTCTAATAGGGGGTCATTTCGCATTTCATAATAATTTCAAGTTAAATGAAACTCCATTTACAGAGCAGCATGCTTGATTCACAACAGGACCTTTAAAACCTTTATCTTTGTAAATGAGAAATCAACTTTTACAGAGAAATCAATTAAGAATAATCAATAAGAAAGAAAAACAATGATATCTTCTTAATCCTTGATTATCTAAAGATTTATGAGGGTTTTATTGTGGAATCAGACATGCCATTCAAAATATGGAGACCGAGAGTAACTTGAAACTGATGTAAAATTACCTTTATGATTTGAATAGAGAGAGTGTTAGTTGATGGGAGATATGTTAAACTCAGGAGGATTTCTCCCAACTTCTCCTAAACAGTTAGTTGATGGTAGATATGTTAAACTCAGGAGGATTGTCAAAAAATGTAAAATAAGATTTAATAAAAGTTTTAAAAACCTTTGATACTTGAAACTATGAATTTTATTAGATCGAATATTTTAAGTTTGAAATATTAAATATAAAAAAACAATGGACATTCGACTTTGCTAGAATTCCTTGAATTTTTTATATTTTGTTTGTTTAATGTTTGTTTCAAAACTATTTGAAAGATCGGGTTTAATGTGTTGTGCCAAACATGTAGTTTTATGTTAACAACAGTCTTAAAAGTTGAAGCTAAATATTTCCCAGTTTAACTTTATCACTTCTTTTTGACTTTTTACTTTTTACGAGCAAAACTGAAGAAAAAAAAAAAAAGTAAAAACAGCTCTTTATGTCCATTTTGCCTTTGGGGTTATTTTAAGTAGATTAAAGACCCGTTGCCCTATTGGTTGTAAAGTTATGGGCAATTCAAGACTTTTACAAAAGTTTGACAATTTTATAGTTTTGCAAAAAATCATTTAAATTACCTCTTCCTAAAATTCAAGAAGTTAAGGTTAAAAAACCATGCAGTTAAAAAATATGAAATGTTCCCATCAACTTAAACTTTAAGAGTTCAAATCATCAAAATATATGAATATTTTAGTATAAAGAAGAAGAAATCCTGACAAATTTCGAAATTTAATAAATATTTTTATTAAAATACTGGGAGGCAATAACATCCTGGAAATTGCCCTTGACATTTTTCAGTTTTTAATGTTAAAAGAAATCAATTCTGTACTTTAAAGGGACAGACCGGCTATGTAAGGTAGTTAAACTGAGTATGCAGTGGTTAAATTCTTTAGGATTCTTTTGAGAGACAAATAAAACGTTTCCACGATGTATAATTACAGAGTTTGAGCGTAAAGTCGGCGTTCAAAATAAAAAAATTCGGTGGGTACGTTTTCAGAAACATTTTTTTAAATTACTAAATAACGGCGACAAAAAATATAGTAAAAATTCTATAGTAAACTAATTTTAGATGTTTAAAAACATATTTCTCAAAAGAAATTTGTCAATATATCGAAGTTAGAATTAATTATTTCCTTTTTCATCATTATATTGAATTTCTTATTTCCTATGAATTTGTTCGCAGATTTCTTCAAATTCTTCAAATGTCGTCTGTTTAATAAATATTCCAGAAAATCTGCAGAAAATATTTGTGATTAAAGAGAGATTAAAGAAACTAATAATTGAATAAGATTACGTATTTTTGATGATAAGAGTTAATTTTTAATTTCTTTCCTAAACAACGAATTAGTTTACTGTAAAATTTTGTTTACATTTTTTGTCGATCGTTATTTGATAATTAAAAAAAAACAATTCTGAAAACCTATCCACTCTAAAGTACGATTTTGAACGTCGACTTTGCGCTCAAACTCAGGATTTACAGGTCTTTAAAAAGTTTTATATTTCTCAAATGAATCCTGAAGAATTTATCCACAATACTGCATACTTAGTTTAACTACCTTTGAAAAAGCCCTTCCTTTTTTGTCGTCTTCCTGAAGTAAAACGTTACATGTTGGAAGTTTAATGCAAAAAAGGAAAGAGTATAATTGACTTAACCAAGAAAGCTCAGCTGGAGTACTTCAAAGTTCAAACCTTAGAAGATCATGATCTTGAATATCAATATTCGTTTTACAATTTTTTGGCTCTTTTTCAACAATTTTTGTAAAATTGTTAGTTTTTAATAATTATAAAATTGGACAAATAATACATTTGTTTAAGTGCACGATTTTAAAAAAAGAAAACAAATTTTACAATCAAGTAAAGTTTTTTGCCTGAAATTGGGGGCATAGATTTCTAAGTATATTCAAGTCAAGAATTATTATTTTTGGAGGGTTACTGAATACATATTCGTGACGTGTTGAATCCTAAAGTTAATCTTAAAATTGTATGTGTGATACATTATTTAAAGGTAATTCTGTTTTCCTTGCAAACTTGTGAAGAGAGGGAGTGTTCGCAAAAAGTAAAATGTCTGAATTCGAATTGAATCAAATCGTGAATCGAAATTGTTGAACAAACGTAATCAAATTTAATTTAAAATTGATAATTTTTATATTACAATAAATTATTTCCCTATTAAATTCTGTTAACTCGTATATAATTAAAACCTTAGAATATTTTTTTTTATTTATTAGTAAATGAGTTTATCCGTGGTTTAAAATAAATTATAACTGCCTGACACTTGATCAGTTTCACTCGAGTGAAAAAAGATAAGTAGGACGATTAATTGATTAAAAATATCGTCTTCGCTTCTTAAAATCCTCGAAACTAAAGATATTCTTAAAAGTTACACCTTTAGAAATAAAAAATAAATATTTTTGTCCCCTTTCAATTTTTTGTTATTTAATTTATTTGAAAATGTCGGCAGTATTGCCGAAAATGTTGGCAGTATTGCCGAAAATGTCGGCAGTATTGCCGAAAATGTCGGCAGTATTGCCGAAAATGTCGGCAGTATTGCCGACCAACCATATGACACATTTTTGACAAAAGTTTAAGCAATTTAACCTAATTTTCTCAAAATAAAGATTTCAGTGCTGGATCATTGATAAATTATGTGCATATTTTTCAAAAACTTAACTGATGGAAACATAAACAGATAAATCTAAAACTTGAAAACGTATTTGAAACAAAGAACAATCTTCTTAAATTAAGGGACTGGTTTTTAATATCAAGTAACATTTCATATTTTACAACGGTACACGCTAAATCTTCTTCTGACTAATAATGTATCGTCATTTGTCTAGCTTTGAAATTGTTCAATTTTGATATTTTACAACCTTGTTTCAATCGCAAAAGAAACCGCAACTGAAAATAATCAATTTTANTAAACAGATCCTTTGTAAATATAAACAGAACCTTTGTAAATATAAACAGATTCTTTGTAAATATAAACAGAACCTTTGTAAATATAAACAGATCCTTTGTAAATATAAACAGATCCTTTGTAAATATAAACAGAACCTTTGCAAATATAAACAGAACCTTTGATCTAAAGGGAGTTTGATCTAAGAGTAATCTGATCTAATGAGAATTTAATCTAAAAAACGTGGAAATTGATTTAATATAATTTTTAGATCTAAGTCCATATATTTCTGAAAATTTTTGGAATTTGATCAAAATGTTTTTTTTCTAATTTTATTTTTCATGTACATAATTGAAGTGTAGAATTTCCTCAGAATTTTTTCCTAAAATCGGGAATTTGATATAATGTATGTAGAATTGGAATTAAAATATGTAGAATCTGATCTAAAATATGTGTTTTTAACAAATAATTTTTTTTGATCAAAATCTACATTTTTTGACCTAATTCCTCACTTTTAAAACCAAATTCTACACTTAAAACTTATTTCAACGCTTACCAGTTCAAATATTTCATTTACCTTTTTGATAATAACATGTTTAAAAAATATTCATTAATTTAGAGACAGAAATATGTTATATTTTAAATTTTAGTAGTTTTAGATAAAATTCCACAATTTTCCAGAAAAAAATTGAATTCGTATAGATCAGATTCCACCAGAATCCATGTAACATTTCATATTTAACAAGGGAACGATTTACAACAGTACTCGTTAAATCTTCTTCTGACCAATAATGTAGAAGATATCGTCATTTGTCTAGCTTTGAAATTGTTCAATTTTGATATTTTACAACCTTGTTTCAATCGCAAAAGAAACCGCAACTGAAAATAATCAATTTTTGTCCTCAGAAGTAAGCCTAATCTATGGTTTATAATCTTTAAAATGTGATTAAGAAGTAAGAATTCTAAAACTACTCTATCTCTGCAAATATCCAGAAGAAAAAAACTAAGTTCTTGCCACAACCTTAAATTTTCTAATCAATATATCTTTGCAACCCTATGTCGTAGACCTTTTGAAAAATTTTATTTCTGTTAGATCAAATAATCTTAGTTTAAATTATCAAAGGTTTAAATCATTAGGTTGAAAAGACATAGAAATTAGAAAATTTGATTTTGTGGCAATAAGTTAATTTTTTACTAAAGATTAAATAATTACTAGTTACAATTCTTAAGTGCTTAACTAAAGATCAAATTATTTAAAGAAATAATGAAGATGACAATGATTCCACTGATTTCTAGATATCACTGTAATCTAGCAAATAATTGCATTGCTATTTAAATTTTTTAAATATTAAACAAATATGAATCAGTTTTTTGAACTTGGAAAAATTCGAACTTAAAGTTCTTTGAATATAAGGAAAACAAATAGTTTGAATTTTAGGCATGCCCAATTGTTTGATGAATATTAGCAAAATATATAAATATATAAGATAATAACTTTTAGTTAGAACGCAAGGTAATACTTAATTAAAGGGACTGTAAGCGTAATTTTAAGTGACCCTCCATGCAAATATGGCAATGCCCGATTCACAACGGTACCCTTAAAAGCTTTATCTGATCAAGTATAGATATCCATATTTAATATTTTAATAACTGATTGTGCATGTGCAGTGATTTCTCTAGTGCATTTCTACTGCGAAAAACATACAGGAAATATCAGATTTTTTAAACATAGAAAAACACAATATCTTCCACATTTTTCATCAGTAAAGGTTTCAAGGGTAACGTAGTAAATGAGGCATTGTCATCTTTGCATGAAGTTTTATTTGAAATTGTGCCTCAGTCCACTCCCTGTATCATAAATTTGAAATAATGCAATTAACGTCATTTGTCAATCCTTAATTGCGTGATTAGAAATACTTGATAATTACTTTGTTACAAATTAAATCTGAATGTTTTATGACTATACGTAATTACTGTTCCATGCATCAGACCATGGTTTTAAAATTTGATCAATCATTAATTTGATTTTTTCTTAATTTTTTGGCCGGCAAAATCTTCCTTTGAATAAAAAAACTTGGTATTTTTTATAAAAGTATTTGTTTTCGTTTTTTAATTTAAATATGTTTTAGAACTAGAGTACAGTGACTACAGCCAACTCTATCAATCAATTATTGGTTAAATAGTTGAAAAACATGTTTTTAACAAACCGACAGATAGGTTTTCAATCATTCCTTCAATTTGGGAAATTGAAAAACAATGTAAAAATGTTGAGTGGATCACTTTAATAATTTTAATATGAAATGCAATCCAAATAGTTTTTTGAATTGATAGTTTATGACATCATTGGTTTCATGACATGACAACATGACATGACATGACAACTTATTAGACTATTACTTTGTTAGATGGTCAATAATTTTGTTCATTTTTAAAATTTTTAGATTCAAAAAAGATTTCACAAAAATTTGCTGAAATTAAAAATTGTTTATCTTGAAACTTGAAAATTTAATTTTATAATGTTTAAATCTTCTGATTGGTGAAGTAACTTTTTAAAGTCCAACCCCCTTCCTTTAATAATAAACTCTACACAAAAGCTTGTAATTTTTAACTGTTAAAAATTATATATATTTAAACTGGCTCGGCAAAAAAATTGTCGTCAAATTATTTCGAAAAGTGTTCTGTACTGTATACATTAAATAATATTTAAGGCTTAAAATTCCAGTTTTTTTTTGTTGGTTCAATCTGTATAAATCAAATAAATTAATTAGTTTGCAAAAAATCTAAAATATTCTTAGCAAAATTTCATAATTGCAAAATAAATATTTGAAAACGACATCAATCATTCCTGTATTTTCTGGTTTTATTGTATTAAAACTACTAAACAGTCAATCTACTGGTCAAATATTTTCTTTGGAAAAGTAAATTCAATATATATGAAGCATTAAGTCTGACCGTGTCAACCTTGTTGCACCGGCTAGTCCTCTTGATTTTCTGCTTAATCAGGCCATTGTCCGTGCGGTACGGTACAAACTGGGACCGGAAAGGTTGACTAGGCTCGGAAATTCAAATGTACTACGGCTACCCGTGATTTAAGTCTCCAGTAAACCCCTCTATTTTTTCGGTCAGTGAAAGCTTTGTTAAGGGTGATGATATGTACATAAATTCCTGGAATATCGTCTTCCTATTCCACAGTGTTAGGAGTCTCACTGTATGTACCTTACCTCACATAGGGATCACTAAGACCGTTTGTATCTCTAGCTGCAAGATCACGTCCCTAAACAAAGGTTCTTTAAAGATCACGTCCCTAAACAAAGGTTCTTTAAAGATCACGTCCCTAAACAAAGGCTCTTTAAAGATCATGTCCCTAAACAAAGGTTCTTTAAAGATCACGTCCCTAAACAAAGGTTCTTTAAAGATCACGTCCCTAAACAAAGGTTCTTTAAAGATCACGTCCCTAAACAAAGGTTCTTTAAAGATCACGTCCCTAAACAAAGGTTCTTTAAAGATCACGTCCCTAAACAAAGGTTCTTTAAAGATCACGTCCCTAAACAAAGGTTCTTTAAAGATCACGTCCCTAAACAAAGGTTCTTTAAAGATCACGTTCCTAAACAAAGGGACTTTAAAGATCACGTCCCTAAACAAAGGGACTTTAAAGATCACGTCCCTAAGCAAAGGGACTATAAAGATCACGTCCCTAAAAAAAGGGACTTTAAAGATCACGTCCCTAAACAAGGGTTCTTTAAAGATCACGTACCTAAACAAAGGTTCTTAAAAGATTACGTCCCTAAACAAAGGGGGCTTTAAGATTACGATCTTAAACATGGAGAATGTAAGGATTTCACGTCACTATGGAACATTAAGCATTTAAAGATCACCTTCCTAAATAAACTTGCTTTCAAGATGACGTTCCTAAACTTGGAAAATTTAAAGATCACGTCCCTAAACATAGATGCTATAAATATTATATCATCATATCACAAAGGCACTTTAACGATCACGTTCCAAAGCAAAGGTGTTTTAGAGATCACGTCCTTAAACAAAGGTGCCATAAAGATCACGTCCCTATTAACCTTGGAACCTTTAAAGATCATGTCCCTAAATAAGAAAACTATAAATGTCACGTTCTTAGACAAGAAAGCTTCCCTAACAAGAATACTATGGCAGTCACGTACCTAAAAAAGAAAACTATGGATATCACGACCCTAAACATACTATAAAGATCATGTCCCTAAACAAGTATGCTTTCATTGTCACGTCCTTACACTAGGAATATAACGAGCCAAAAAAGGAAAATCACGTTCAATTCAGGTGATGCAAAGATTTTTTTAATTCACCATTTCATCTTTTTAATCTTATTTATCAACAAATTGAAATGTTTTAAACCAATATTAGAATTTAGTAATAACTAGTAAATTCCTTTGAATTGAATTCTAATTGAGAAACTTCAAAACTCAATAAGTCAATAAAACATCCAACTTTTCCTTTTCAATGCTTATTCTTGTGCTCTCTTAACATCAATATTTTAGCAGATCTTTAAAAATGTTTGTAGGCTATGATCGAAAAGGGTTCGACTCACTTATTTTGAAGACATGCTGACAATATGACACAGATAAAAATATAACAGCGAGGAAAATAAACTTGGATTGTAGATTAGATATATAATTTCCTGTCCTTAATATGTTCACAAGCCTTACCTGGATAATTTTAAGTCGGAGAGTTTGTGTGTTGAAATCATAATCAAGACTAAAATTCAAATCTCCGCATTTCTCAGAGGGCTCGCCCTAAACATTAGTTTAAACTTGGGACAAATTGTTTTTATCGTTTTGGATCCTTTTCTGGAAACTTTTGATAAAAATGGGGTCAGGGGGGGCTTTTATTAAACTTTGAAATATTTTATCCTTAAAAAAATGTTTAACCGATTAAAATACGATCGCCATAACATGTTTGGTTTTTGATCGTTTGTGGGTCGTATTCGCTGGTATTTTCTGTCAGGGTTCAAAGTCACTGTAAGAAAAGCACATACAGGGTGTCCCACGAAATATGACAGATGGTAAATAGTTTTGAATGTCTTCTTCCATATTCAGTATTAGATATCAAAGAATTGTTGCAGTTTATTTTGTTTTAAAAACAAAATTTACTCAAATATATTTTACTTTGAAATATATTTTAATATAATATGACTGCCATATAATGTTATTATTGTTCTGTTTGGTATCAAACCACTTAACAAATTATGGAAGAAGACATTTTCAACTATTCACCAACTGTCATATTTCGTCGGACACCATGTATTTAGAAAAAAAAAACAATTTTAAAAATGTTCTTACACCATTTTTTTAATTCACCATTTCATCTTTTTAATCTTATTTATCAACAAATTGAAATGTTTTAAACCAATATTAGAATTTAGTAGTAACTATAGTAAATTCCTTTGAATTGAATTCTAATTGAGAAACTTCAAAACTCAATAAGTCAATAAAACATCCAACTTTTCCTTTTCAATGCTTATCAATATTTTAGCAGATCTTTAATAATGTGTGTAGACTATGATCGAAAAGGGTTCGACTCACTTATTTCGAAGACGTGCTGACACAGATAAAAATATAACCAGCGAAATATAACCCTGAAAGAAAACGGTCAAAAACTGTCAAAAAATGAATCAACAAATAAGTCACACTTGGGTCATAGGGTCATAAATAACCTATTACTNTATAACCCTGAAAGAAAACGGTCAAAAACTGTCAAAAAATGAATCAACAAATAAGTCACACTTGGGTCATAGGGTCATAAATAACCTATTACTAATACAGTTAGGACAATCTCTGTAATTCTAGATCAGACAGTTAGGACAATCTCCGTAATTCTAGATCATACAGTTAGGACAATCTCCGTAATTCTAGATCAGACAGTTAGGACAATCTCCATAATTCTAGATCAGACAGTTAGGACAATCTCCGTAATATATATCAGACAGTTATGACAATCTCCGTAATATATATCAGACAGTTAGGACAATCTCCGTAATTCTAGATCAGACAGTTAGGACAATCTCCGTAATTCTAGATCAGACAGTTAGGACAATACCCGTAATATATATCAGACAGTTAGGACAATCTCTGTAATTCTAGATCAGACAGTTAGGACAATCTCCGTAATTCTAGATCAGACAGTTAGGACAATCTCTGTAATTCTAGATCAGACAGTTAGGACACTCTCCGTATTTCTAGATCTGACAGTTAGGACAATCTCCGTAATTCTAGATCAGACAGTTAGGACAATCTCTGTAATTCTAGATCAGACAGTTAGGACAATCTCCGTATTTCTAGATCTGACAGTTAGGACAATCTCCGTATTTCTAGATCAGACAGTTAGGACAATATCTGTAATTCTAGATATGACAGTTAGGACAATCTCTGTAATTCTAGATCAGACAGTTAGGACAATCTCCGTAATTCTAGATCAGAC
>NW_019396314.1:106644-107790 GCF_000591075.1 Eurytemora carolleeae | reverse complement strand
AGAAAGTTTAATATTTAAGTAGCTATTCATTATTTTACAGAACTTTTAACCTCGAACTTAAAATTCGAGCATTCTTTAGTTTTAGACTCTGGATTCTAAGAAATATGCTAAAATACCAATTTGAAGATGTTTTCCGGTATGTCCTCGAATTTGGTAGGATAAACCACATAGTAGTAGGTCAGAATGCTCTGCTTGTGATTTACTCCACCTAGATGGATTCTTCATTCCTGTGGTCTAATACCTAAACCCTGATATACAACCTGAACAAACTTTAGAAAAACTATGATAGGTGGACCCCATAATTACCCTAATCAGGTTGTGAAAGGTCGGATACACTTTACATTTTACTTCAAAACCCTGGGGGCAACTCCAAAATCCTGAGAGCACTCAAAACCTTGGGAGCGATTCCAAAACCCTGAGAGCTGCACTCGGTCAACCATGAGACCAATATATATTTTCTAAAAAGTTTAAGCTTGGACCCACATCAACGCCAAATAATTGAGTCTATGCCACAAACTCTGATTTTCTAATCCCGATATCTTAGCTACCGAATGTCATAGATTAAAGATATTTCAAATTGTAAATTCTCTCAAATTAAATATTCTGAGTTTGGCATACCTCAGGTTGCAAAGATACAGGGATAAGACAATTGAGTTAGTGGCTAAATAACTCAATTCCTTTAGTATAATTTGGTTAATATAATACTTACCGAAGCTGGTCCCTTCGGCTCCGTATTTTGAACAAGATGTGTGCTCTGAACAGAGGTAGCACTAAACAAGGAAATTTTTAAAGGGACTGTACACGTATTTTTAAAGGGACTGTACGCGTATTTTTAAAGGGACTGTACACGTATTTTTAAAGGGACTGTACGCGTATTTTTAAAGGGACTGTACACGTATTTTTAAAGGGACTGTACGCGTATTTTTAAAGGGACTGTACACGTATTTTTAAAGGGACTGTACGCGTATTTTTAAAGGGACTGTACACGTATTTTTAAAGGGACTGTACGCGTATTTTTAAAGGGACTGTACACGTATTTTTAAAGGGACTGTACGCGTATTTTTAAAGGGACTGTACACGTATTTTTAAAGGGACTGTACGCGTATTTTTAAAGGGACTGTACACGTATTTTTAAAGGGACTGTAC
>NW_019396314.1:70729-105966 GCF_000591075.1 Eurytemora carolleeae | reverse complement strand
AAAAAATGTTTTAAATAAACAAGTTTTAAAAGGAATTGCGTCTTTGCATCAAACTCAAATTTTTAATCACAATATATTTGCGACCGAACAGTTTACACCTTTATTTATTTCAAGTTTAGACTCTTTGATCCAAAAGAATTCAAAGTTTGATATATGATATAAGTACAAAAATATGTAGAGATTAGAAAATTAAAGTTTGCGACGAAGACTTACTTCCTTTAAGAAACCTTTTAGACTTTTGTGTAACCCCTTAATAGTCCCCTTAATAGTCCCCTTAATAGTTTTAAAATGTTTTAAAATTTCAAGTCAAACTAAATTAAATTGCACGTACGATTGAGATGTTATATGTTTTCAACCATACCTCCTCTTAGGAGAAGAACAACAATGTTTAATATTTTCTAATGTGTAGGGCCAAACCTTTTCATATACTTATGCATAAAATCGAAACTAGAGGTCACAAAGTCCTACCAGTAATTAAACCTTCTCTCATTCTCTCTAGTGTCTAGTTCACTGTGTTCCAATAGTTCATATTTTTGTCTCTCTTTTTCTTTTTATATATAATAATAAATACGAAACCAAGATTATTACAAGGAGGTTGAAAGTAATCAGAGATTTTCTATGAAAAACCTATTTCCGTAAATATCATGCAATGTATTATTTTTGATCACGCACATGGGGGATTGAAAATTTAAAAGATTCAAAAATAAAATGCTAAAACGAATCTTTACAAATGAACTTGCGGATTTTTGCAGAATAGACTCCGAAGGAAATATCCTCCTAAGTTCCTAATGAAAAGAGTTGTAAATAGGACATGTCCAAGGTTATAATGCAAGGAAAGTTTTTTCAGAGGTGTACGCATCTTTTGTACTGCAGTGTACAGTCTCTGGGCGGTAATGCAAACACAAGACGGATGTGGAAGCCTGACATGGGATCCTTCTTTCACATAAAAAATCAATGAAATATTCTGTTCATAGGAAACTATTATGTGAATTATCAAAATTATCAAAATTGAATGCTTTTAACCTCCTTGGATACTAAACGAACACTGATGAATCTATTCTTGCTTACCGCCCAGAGAGAACTGTTTTCAATATGTGCGCAGAGTATACGCAACTGCAATTAACTTTCCTTGCATTACAAGCTTGGGACATGTCAATGTAAAATAAAGGGAAGGTGGCTTGAAATGAAGACGACAGTTCCTTTAATCAAGTCGTTTATAATAATTTCCTAGACTTTTAAAAGGTATTTAGCCTGGGGTGTTCATCTAATGGAAAATCCTAGTTCCTTAATATATTGTACAGTTAGCAGCCTTCCTTCAAACTATAAATTAATCAACAAGGAGGNAGAAGTTATTAAATATGAGTGTAAAGCAATTCAAAATTAGTTAAGAGTAATTAAATAGAAGTTAAAAGTAATCAAATAGGAGTTTATAGTAATCAAATAGAAGTTTTTAGTAATCAAATAGAAGTTTATAGTAATCAAATAGAAGTTTATAGTAATCAAATAGAAGTTTATAGTAATCTAATAGAAGTTTATAGTAATCAAATAGAAGTTTATAGTAATCATATAAAAGTTTATAGTAATCAAATAGAAGTTTATAGTAATCAAATAGGAGTTAAAAGTAATCAAATAGGAGTTTACAGTAATCAAATTAAAGTTTATAGTAATCAAATAGAAGTTTATAGTAATCAAATAGGAATTTATAGTAATGAAATAGGAGTTTATAGTAATCAAATAGAAGTTTATAGGAATCAAATAGAAGTTTATAGTAATCAAATAGAAGTTTATAGTAATCAAATAGGAGTTTATAGTAATTAAATAGGAGTTTATAGTAATCAAGTAGGAGTTTATAGTAATCAAATAGGAGTTTATAGTAATCAAATAGAAGTTTATAGTAATCAAATAGAAGTTTATAGTAATCAAATAGGAGTTTATTGTAATCAAAAAGGAGTTTATAGTAATCAAATAGGAGTTTATAGTAATCAAATAGGAGTTTATTGTAATCTAATAGGATTTTTTTGTAATCAAATAGGAGTTTATTGTAATCAAATAGGAGTTCAGCTTTAGAGTAATGGACCGATTTAANAATTTTGTTGAATGATTTTGCTAAGGTGAATATGATGCCGTTGCTCCGACAAATTTTGTTGAATGATTTTGCTAAGGTGAATATGATGCCGGTGCTCCGACAAATTTTGTTGAATGATTTTGCTAAGGTGAATATGATGCCGGTGCTCCAAAAAATGTTGTTGAATGATTTTGCTAAGGTGAATATGATGCCGGTGCTCCGACAAATTTTGTTGGATGATTTTGCTAAGGTAAATATGATGCCGGTGCTCCGACAAATTTTGTTGGATGATTTTGCTAAGGTGAATATGATGCCGGTGCTCCAACAAATTTTGTTCGATGAAAATTTGAAATTTCTTGGAGTGTGGGTTTTAGTATTTTTATCAAAAAAGTTCTTGACCCAACGTGTTTTGTCCATGAGACTAGTAAAAAAAAGTTTCTTCATCTGACTGAAACAACTGGTTAAATTTACAAACAACTTTACCAGTTATTTAAAAATTGCACACCGCAAAATGTCTCATTTAAATAAATCATAAGTCACGAATAAAAAGTCAAACTGAAAGAATACCTGTCATATAATTTTCTTGTCTGTTAAAATTAGTATTTATTCATTTTTAGAAAAAATACCTTGTAGTAGAGCCGAAGAGTGCTGCCCAGCTGAACATAGAAGAAGGTTCCGGTTCCTCGACTACCACTGTTTGCTGGGCACCTCGACCACCCCGACCAGTCGTCTATATCATGTCAAGGTCATCAGAAAATTTACAGAAGCTTAATTACGAAAAATGAATGAGGGGTTTGATTGATATACAGCTGTTAGACTCGACACCGCGCGGGAAACTGCAATTTCGTGTTTCATCATGGACCAACCAGTGTCCGAATTTAATGAATTTAAGACGCGTCTTAAATCACCCAAAAACCGGTTTCAATTGAGCGTCGGCTTAAATCTTGAAAAACTTGATACAATTTTAAGTGGAATCAATCATAATTGAGCCGCGGTTTAAATTTAAGCCACCGCTCAAATTCTTTGAATTCGGCATCAGATCTCTAGATGCGGTTTATTTGAGTTAAATTTAATCTTGCTTTGATGAATTTTGAACTGTTAAGGATTCGCACGGAATTGGAAATCGGTAAATATTTTGATCTGAAAGTATATTTGGGGTTGATATTCACAATACCATGGATATATAACAATATAATATAAAAATACTTGAAAATTTATTTGGTATGCTATACCGTTTTAGCCTTCTATAGTCTGTTTTTATACTGTACTTCTTGCCCTAAAGCTTCCTTAAAGTCTGGTACTACAAATGAACACAGTGCATTAGATATAATACAACTAAACCAGAAAACTCTGGAATAGAAGGCCGACTTTCAGACTCAACTTAGGACTTTAAATAATCAATTAAAGGTTAGACACAGCAATTGTGAAGTATATAAAGACATACCTGTTTTACTTAAAAATGATTTATGAAGTTACTATTAAAATTATTTGTTTTGTAACAAAAAATTTAATAATTACTATAATGTCGTCTTCCTAATATAGAGTTCTCTGGTTCTACACTTCTCACTGTATAAAGACGACTAAAAAAATAATCTTAAGGGTGTTAAAAAACACTCTGTACTTTTTTCTCTCACAAGCTTATTTTTTATCCGATCAAATTGAAATTTATATCCTAGCATCTCTAGGACGTTAGGACTGTGGTTAAACAAGTATCGGATTTCTTCAACGAGGGAGGGGTGGCTGCTCTCATGGGTTTTGAATTGCTCCCATGATCGCCACAGACTAATTGAACTGAAATTTGCGACCTTTCATCAAAAATCGGATAAATTTTCACATTTTACTCCAAAACCCTGGGAGCACTCCAAAACCCTGGGAGCAGCCACCCCTCCCTCTGTTAACCCTGCTCTCTATAAATGCTCTTTATGCCTTGGGAAAGGATTAGATCAGCCTATCGGATGGGTTTTTCTATTCTCGCCACACTGCTTAAGATGATTATCATCCCCAATAGATAATTAGTATTTAATCAGAGTAGTGTTGTCTAAATCCGATATTTTTTTAACCATGAAGTCCTAATTGATCCTAGAGACATTGTGATATGGATTTCATTGTACATTTAATAGTACAGTCTAACTCTGTGGGAGGAGAAAAAAGTATAACTTTTTTTTAATTCCCTTTAGCTTTCAAGCCGCAGAACGCTAGGATTTGAAGAAATCAGACAGAGGCCAAATTTAAAGAATTTGAGCCGCGGCTTAAATTTGAGACGCAGCTCAAATATGGTTGGTCCCACTTAAAATTGTATTCAATGTTTTAAGATTCAAGCTGGCGCTCAATTGAAACCGGTTTTTGGCAGATTTGAGACACGGCTCAAATTCATTAAATTCGGACTCAGAATGCGAAAATGCAGTTTATTCCTCATTCCAAGTTTGGTTCATTTTAAAAATAATATTAAAACAAATTATGATTTTCTGACAAACTGGTTTTAATTTATAAACAGATATACTCCAGGGAAATGACAGGATCATAAAATACAGGGTATACTCCAGGGAAATGATAGGATCATAAAATAAGGGTAATCCAGGGAAATGATAGAATCATAAAATACAGGGTACTCCAGGGAAATGATAGGATCATAAAATAGAGGGTATACTCCAAGGAAATTATAGGATCATAAAATACAGGGTATACTCCAGGGAACTGATAGGATCATAAAATACAGGGTATACTCCAGGGAAATGATAGGATCATAAAATACAGGGTATACTCCAGGGAACTGATAGGATCATAAAATACAGGGTATACTCCAGGGAAATCATAGGATCATAAAATACAGGGTACTCCAGGGAAATGATAAAATCATAAAATACGGGGTATACTCCAGGCCCAGGGAAATGATAGGATCATAAAATACAGGGTATACTCCAGGGTCTTAAATAAAATGTACATAATCAAAATTGGCCTTTAATTTTAGAATGTAAATTAAGCCCCTTCAATCAACTCCCTGGATTTCTGATTGGAAATCAACCCTCATTTTATCTATGTATGAATTGGAAATCAACTATTACTGGATTTATAATTGGAAATCAAACATCCCTGGATTTTTAAGTGTAGATCAACCATCCCTGGATTTCTGATTGGAAATCAACCATCCCTTGATTTCTGATTGGAAATCAACCGCCCCTGGATTTCTGATTGAAATCACTCATCCCTGGATTTCTTATGGTAAATTAACCATTCCTGGATTTATAATTGGAAATCAACCATCCCTGGATTACTGAGTGTAAATCAACCATTCCTGGATTTCTGTTTTGAAATAAACTATACCTGGATCCTTGGATTGGAAATCAACCCCATGGATTTCTGATTGGAAATCAACCGCCCCTGGATTTATGATTGGAAATGATTCATCCCTGGATTTCTTATTTGGAAATAAACCATCCCTGGATTTCTTATTGTATATCAACAATTCCTGGATTTCTTTTAGGAAATCAATCCCCTGGAATTCTGATAGTAAATGAACCCTCCCTGGATTTATGGATTGAAAATGAATCCCCTGGAATTCTGATAGCAAATGAACCCTCCCTGGATTTATGGATTGGAAATCATTCCCCTGTATTTCTGATTGTAAATGAACCCTCCCTGGATTTATGGATTGGAAATCAATCCCCTGCATTTCTGATTGTAAATGAACCCCTCCTATATTTATGGATTGGAAATCAATCCCCTGTATTTCTGATTGTAAATGAACCCTCCCTGGATTTATGGATTGGAAATCAACCATCCCTGGATTTCTGATAGTACATGAACCCTCCCTGGATTTATGGATTGAAAATCAACCATCCCTGGATTTCTGATAGTAAATGAACCCTCCCTGGATTTATGGATTGGAAATCAACCATCCCTGGATTTCTGATTGAAAATGAACCCTCACTGGATTTATATATAGTATTAAGGATAGAATATCTCCCTGGAGAGATATAATATCAAACACAAAAAGAAATCTGATGAAAAGGGTCAGGGGAGAGATCTAACTAACAACCAATACAAGTTAGGATTTATGGATTTATGGATTTATGGATTTAGATATTTAAAAAAAAATTCGTATTTCAAGAGGCAATATTAAGGTTTCTGTGTTCATTTTAAAATTTCTCACTTTTCACAATTCAAATATTTCCCTTTTAGGGTGATAAAGTCACTATATCGCCCTACAACAGGGCTTTAAAGTAACTTTATCAACCTGCTACCCCTTTTTCCGAATTTTTTTCCAGATTATTAAAGTAGAGCCTATGGGCTTTCTTGAAAATTATCATATGTTATAGATTTGTATCACAATGAGGACATAGAGGGGGGGGGGGGTTCCTGGGCCCCCTGAAAATTTTTTGGGAAACCAGACGTCAGCCTGAAAAGGGTTAAATAAGTTAAGTAAAATTTAAAAAATAAGTTTTTTATGTTCTTGCAATGCGTGCGAAAAAAAATTTTACCGGGATTTTTTCTTTTTATTTGTGGTTTGTTTGATGTGTAAATAAAGGATCTCTAGAAAATACTTTCATTTTGATAGAAAACAAACTAAAAACAATGAAAATCATAGAAAAAATTTCAATTACAGTTTACCAATTACAAGTATTTTTGTTCATAAATAAATGAGTTCGTCAAAGGTAAAAAGAGTACTGTTGTGAATTGGTTACGTGTCATTAAATCAAGTTCATCCATTTTTTCGCGACCTAATTCTAATATAGATTGAATAGTGTTGTAGCAATCTATAATATATATTTATATATAGTTGTTGGTCTGTCCGTTTGTGTCCAATAAACGTCAAAACGACCAAACTTATCCACCCCAGACTGACCAGGTTTCTTCTATTTGTCAAATTGTGATCGAAAGTCACAGTTCCGTGGGATAAGGATCGAACCCTTTAATTCGGGTGGATCGGGTCCACATTTTGTGTGGAACCTCACATGACCCTGGAATGGTTTATGGATACTCAGAATTACAAAACATTGTCTCCAAAAATTAGTTTTTCTTGAAATTGAGAAAATTCTCAAAACAAAATTTAATCTGCGACATTTCTTATCATTATTAATCCAAGATAAATAAAGTTGAAACAGAAGATGGGCGCGAGGCGCCCTGATAGTCTGGTATCTCAAAAACAAATAGAGATAATTTAATTATTTTGTAAATTCCATGACATGCCTGAGGTCGTCTTCTTTCTCCAGGTAGAGGTGGAGGAGGGGGTTCCTCTCCAAAAATACAAGCGCATGGGTTTATTAACAGCTCATCTAACCCTAGACATTTAACCCTTTAGTCCTGGGCAGTGAGGAGGGAGGGGGGGGGAAAAAGTGATTTNCTACTGTATTCTACCTGTAGACTCTACTGTATTCTACCTGTAGACTTTACTGTATTCTACCCGTAGACTCTTCTGTATTCTACCTGTAGACTCTACTGTATTCTACCAGTATACTCTACTGTATTCTACCTGTAGACTCCAACCAGCCTGTGAAGGTTGATGAATTAGAGATTGTATTTGTCCCTCCTGGCATCCTTCTCTCCTCTGCAATATTAGACAGAGTTAACTACAAAAGATAAGAATTTAAAGACGACCTGAAACTGTTACTCCGGTTCATTTTAAGAACCGAGCCGACTTGTGATCAGCTAGGGCTAGCTGTACAGTACAATTAGACTAAGTTAGGCAAACTGGGATAGTGCGCCAAGATTCTGAAGGAGTCCGCTTCATTTTTAAATCTGATAAAATATTTAGTTTCTTTTTATAATTAAGAGTTACCAGCATTTTAAATGTAAATTTGTAATCTCTCCTCCATTTTAAATGTGAATTTGTAATATCTCCTCCATTTTAATTGTAAATTTGTAATCTCTCCTCCATTTTAAATGTGAATTTGTAATCTCTCCTCCATTTTAAATGTGAATTTGTAATCTCTCCTCCATTTTTCAGATTCCAAAACTACACCACTCTTAAAGTTGCTTGATCCGTGCAGGTCCAACACGTACTGTATAGGCATTCAGTCGTACTGTCCAGTCAAGCTACCCATTGTAGAGTCGACCCAGCATGTTGTATGCAAGAAATGCATCCTGACAAGAAGCAAGATCACAGTTAGACTGCAAACCACATTTTGAAAAGTATCGAGAAAAAAACATATTTCGATGTAGTCACATAATGTCATGGATATTGTGACACCCTGTGTATAAAGTGAAGAAATGGCAAATCACTTTTTACTCTCCTAAAAAATTAACAATTCTCTACTCAACAACTTCAGCTATTTCTGAATGAAAGACGGTGGAATATTATTTTATTTAAAATTGTTCTATTTTTCTGTCAAAAGTGTTTAGATATAAACCTTAGCAAAGTTTATATTTCAATATACCACGCTTATATAAACTGTCAATTTTCACTTATATTTAAATTTCAGTTTAGAGCCTTCTGTATTGGATCATGAATGTTTAAGAAGTCAACAATTAACTTAGTTGAGTTTAATTCTTAGATATTTTTTTAAGATTAAAGTTATTTTTGAAATTTTATGTTTTTATGAGATAGAATCTTATAAAACATAAATACAGGGGATATTAGTTCCAAAACTAACACTTGGTCCATTTCTAACACTGAGTGTTAGAAATGGGACAAATCTGCAAACTTATCTTTTTAAAGAGTATGTCTTTAAATCCAAGACGAGTAGAACAAAATTACACCATATATTTATAAAAAATGGTTAAAACTGTATATTGAACCAATAAATGTAAATTTTAAACTTATAATAAGGTGTGAGAATTAGTTTTAGATGATTGTTGATTTCATTTTCGAACATATCCCTATTTCGAAACAATTACCGGATTTCAGCTCATGTCGCGTTTTCGGAACATATCCTGGTTTTGAGACAATTACGGGAATTCATATCAATGTCAATTTTTAAGCATTTACGCGCTTAACAAAACAAGATTTTTTGATAAGGTAAAATATAAACAAAATATGAAATAAAAACAAACTGAGATGGGAACTTTTGAATGGGATATCCTTAATCCTGATCGGATAATTAATCTGGAGATTAAAAATGAGTGGAGAACAAGCAATATTTAATCTGCAGATTAATTAAAAGAGTGGAATAAGCCTTAATCACGATATCCACCATTCTAAACTTTTCAGCTCTGTTCTTCTATAATTTAAAAATCATTACAGCATTGAGATATGAAATATTAATATCATTTGTTCTTACAATATAGGATCAACTAGAAATGCGGGAAACTGTTTGTTTAAAATGTTTGAAAATAAATCATCGATATTCTCTAATTTAACAGATAATATGAGAAAACTTAGATTCTAATAATAATTCAGAAATTAATTTAGTCTTCATAAGATAATTTTTGGTTTGTGTGATTTAATTTGTAAGCTATGAGAGTGATTTTTGTTTTGAATTGTGGATTATACTCAAAAGAACTCCTATTATAATTTTGATTTAAAAAAAATTTAAAATTGGGAATTGTTGTCCTCGTCATGTTTAATAAAATTTTGGTTATAGTTTTTATTATCGACTTTTACTCTGCATATGGGCCGGGATTCCAAAAACCTATTTTTTCAATTTGTGCCCATTTCTAACAACCAGTGTTAAATATGGGCCAAGTGTTTTGGAACTAATGTCCGCTAAAATTTTAAACTTTATCAAAACAAATCTTTAATTATGGAATGATAAAAACTAAAAAGAATGGCGAGTAAGGCGCAACTAAGATATTTTTTAAAAAGAGGGGGGGCGAAGAATTTTTAGTGGGATAAAAAATCGGTAGTTGTGAACATTTTAATAAACATACAGGGTTAGCCACACAGGATGAGAATGTAAAGACGACATGAAATTCTACAAATATGACGACTTAAAGCTTGATTTTTGGTTTCTGCATTCAATTGCTTATTTGGATGGTTTACTAAATGTATGATTAAGTACAGAAATATGCCAGTTTTGGTCTAAATTCTCATCAATTTTCAAAAAATAAAAAAAAACTCCATACTTGCACAAAAAAAGTTAAACTTTTGCAACAGGCGCCGCAAATCACACTTTTTTTTGACTCACCCTGTATATATATATACTTATAGAAACTCTATTTCTTCTTAAGGTTGCCATGTTCTTCAGGCTGATAAAAGTGAAGAAATTGTAATATAAAATTATTGTCATTAAAATATTTTTTATTGTTTTAAAAGAAATTATTTATTTTAAAAGATTTTTGTATAATATAAATGCATCTTCCTATCATGTTTTAGGCTAAAAATCCGAAAATTTTATATTGAATGCATTTTATTCCTACTTCCGAATATATATTTCAGTTAATTAAATGTAATCATTAAACATTGTCCAGGATTGTTTGTACGTATCAGTATTGAATTGTTTAGACCAATTAGGCAAAAATAAAATGTGACTTGCGTTGAACGCGATAAATTAAAAGGTTAAAATAAAACATAATGGTCTCTAATATAAAACTTTTCTCATTTGTATCATTTGGAACTTAATTTGATTATAATTTTACAGCAAGCAGAGATTTTAGGATTAAAATATTCAAATATTTTGTTGATAGCTTCATTATATAACATTCCAATATTCCAAATATTGAACCTTGAAGCCTTTACATTATTCTTCAAATATCATTTAAAATATTAGCTATAGGTGATCTGGGGGAACATTGAATAAGGCATTACATATATTACAAAAATATATATACAGTGATAATAAGACTTCCATGTGGTTTAATGTAAATTTTCAAAATTAGAATAAATGGGGAAATATCATTGTTCAATCTTTAATCATCCCACTGTGGTCATGTGAATCTGATATATGCCAGAAAAAATGTGTGAAAAAACTGATGTATTTAATAGAAAAATAGAAAAAAAAAACTTTACTCAAGATTGGTTTACTTTCTTCTGTGCCGTCAATTTAAGTGATATTTGCAATTGCCTCAACTTTCTTTTTGCAGATATTTTGTTGTCATATGTCTATTTCTAATATTGACAAAACTAAAATATTGGCATGCATTTATGTTTCTTATAGAAAAAGTGCCGTAAAATATCATCATAGAATTAATTATCAGTGGAAGTCAATTATCTTATTCTCCTCTCGTTGACAAGGGTTATATTGTCTACCCAGTCACAATCTTGACATCTCCAAGTGGCTCCCTTCTTGGTCAAGTCTTTTAGTGAATCATTCAATGGTTGTTCCAAGACAAAAAGCCCAGCCCAACCTTCATATTTTCGATGATTTTCAGGTCGTCATTTAAAGTTTCTTTTCTGTGTGGGTAACCCTGTATGTAATTGAAACCTTTACTATATTGTATTTTCGGAAAATAACACAGAGAAACAACTAAATATATATATATATATGCAACGTATATCTATCAAATTAAAATTGTAGACTCTGAACTGAAACAAGATATCTCAAAAACAAATTTAACAAAATATTTTCGAAATCTCGACTTTAATCTCCAAGCATTGATCAGAGATTTGAATCCACGTAAAGGTACTGTAGACCATTTTTCTAGTGTTACACGGTCAGCTTGAGGATTTCTACTGCAGAGACAAATAAGAATAAATTTACAGAATTAAACACCATTGAAGATAGAACACCAAGATTATGTTTACATTCCCTTTAATGGAAACATCACAATTCCAGTGATTAAATTCAGAAATTTATTTAGGAGATTTTTGCATTGTTACCGCGAAACAATTAGTTTTTTTTTGAAATATTTCTCCAAAATATTAAAAAAGAATTAAGTAGAAAATTTGTTTAACATATTTCACATAAAATATTCATGAAAAGACAAATAACAAGAATATAATCAACATTTGCCTGTAACATCTTTGAAAATGAGCAAAATAAACAAATTCAGTTGGAAAAAGTTCTTTTTTAAACTTGAAAAATGACATTTTCCGAAATGAATTCTTATGCTGCATGAGTGAATTTAAAAAAAATTTAAATAAGATTTAAAAATCGTATTTTGAATTTGCTAAAAATGTGTTGCCGAAATGGTCCCATTAAACCAGAAAATATCTTGATATCCAATGTGGGCACTGTTAGATTGAGAATTAATGCTTACTTCTTCAGTTCAAGTTATCCCCGCAGGGTACGACTGTTACAAACAAAGAGAAAAGAATATATATTAGATGGGAATTTACTAGAAAAATGTTTAAAACGGCCATTTTGTTGTTCTGTTTCCATACTGCGGGTGTACTTCACATATTTATGCTATATAACCTTTTGGGCCCTGGAATATCATTTTATAGAAAATCTAAAATTAATATTAAAAGAAAACAAAATTATGAAATAACTGACCAATGATCATTTCACATAGACTCAATGCCTTTCACTTTACAAACGTTCATTTTCCGTTTAACTATAAATCAAATGATGTTTTTTATTCCCCTAAATTCATTATAAAGTTTATTTAACAGCTTTAAAAAATTCGAAATTGACATGGATAGTCTAGGGAACATACTGTATTAATGTACTCTACTGCATATAATTTGTGAACATTTACATGATTTGAACTCTTTGAACTCCCTTTCAGGCTAAAAGGGACTGAAAAAATTTATACCGAGAGATTCTTTAAATTCCCCTCTAATATTTATTCTATTCTCTTTGACTGTCACGTGATATCTAAGAGGAATTTTTAAAAATCGTTTTTTTGTTTTTTTTTGCCTTCATTTGCTCCCAGGGTCAAAATTTGGCATATTGTAAGAAAATCAAATGTTTAAAACTTTAGAATAAAGAATTTGGATATTTTTTAAACTTCTCACCTTTAAAAGTAAAAAAAACCCCTAAAAAACGAAACAAGAACTTATAGTTGGATGAGGTTAATGCGGAAATAACAAAGAATTTTTCCAAAGACGTGGCTAATAGTATACTAAGAGGACAATATTTTTCAAGAAAATAGGTATTTTTTACGTTGCTACTAATAGTATACTAAGAGGACAATATTTTTCAAGAAAATAGGTATTTATTTATATCATGCATTCATGCCTATTGTGTGCCCTGGGACAAATTTTCACAACAATTAACTGTTTAAACTAATTAAAATTTTATGAATTTATATGCGCTGCATGATTTTATAATTTCTCATTCTAATTAGTTGGAGAAACTATAAATTGTACTACAGGGAAGGATTATTTTTAATATTTCTTTTTCCGGGGCGTATTCAGGAATTTGTCCAGGAAAGGCCTAAATTTTCTTTCGTTCTATGGGGGGCTAAGCACCCATTGGGGCCAAAAATCCCATTAAAAACCATAGATTTCACTGCCCCAGAAGGGGGATGAGCCCCCTGAATACGCCTTTATTCTTTGTGACAAAATATGTTGTTTTCAAGTATCAGATTAAAGTTCTAAATATGTTTTTGCATCATAGGATCAGTAAATCCAAACAGACACGTTTAACTCATAGTAGCTATATAGATCACCGTAACATGGTTCTTATATCAATGCATGATCCGAACCAGCACTAGGATTTTAGTGTAATCGAATACCACTAACAGATTTACTCGTACTAGCCAATCTAGTGAACTTAGCGCGTTTTATACAGCAAATATATGCTATTATAGCTGGACACGTGAAAGATTGGTTTAAGGTATGATAGAGATCAGAGTTTTCTTGTTGAGAAATGGCAGTTATTACATCAGGACCAAAAGTGTAACCGTTAGAACCAAAATTGTATTCATGTGGTTCGGTGGACCGGTGTTTATTAACCAAAGTCAAAGAATTATGATGTAAAGATAACGTTATTTCAGAGGTGTACGCATTATAGTACTGCAGTGTACTGTCTCTGGCCGGGCGGTAATGTAAACACAAGACGGATGTCGAAGCCTGAAATGGGAACCATCTTTCACATAACAAATCAATGCTTTTATCCTCCTCGGATACTAGAGTAACACTGATGCATCTATTCTTGTTTACAAACACCGCCTACAGAAAACTGGTCTCAATATATACGCGGAGAATACGCAACAACAATTAACTTTCCTTGCATTAGTACATTGATCCCAAGGTTGCCGAAAAAATCGTTGAGAATTTTGCAAATTACTTCTTTAAAATTAAAGCTTAAAAAAAGTCCTTTATCGTTCGAAAATCTACACGTCTAGGGCTACAAATAAGCAATAAGTGATTAAGTGAAGTAAAATTAAAAGCCAAGGCGTCGCGACACTTCAAAGTCGACCCAGTCTTAAATATTGATAAAACTTTTCAAAGCTGTCTAGATCTATGTGTACCGTTTCACAAAAGAGTTTCCAATCTGGACCAAACCTTCTCCATTTTTCCCCCAACATTGTTTAGTGTTAGACCAGCTAAATACATATTTTTAGTATAATGAGACATCCTAGAAGAATTCGAATTGTAACTTGTTATTTTTGGACAAATTACTGACTAAAACTTACAAAACGCCAAACCAGCCAAAATAAAAGATATTTTTATAATTACCTTATATACCCGTTGGACAGTTTAGCTCCTCTCCGCCGAGATTGAGAGAAACTGAACTGCTGGTATTATGAGAAGTGTGTAGAAGATAGAGAAGTATGTATACATGATAGATAGATAGTTAGGAAGGATGGATTTAGCGGAGAAATACTCCGGGTATAAGGACGCAACAGGCTACTGTCCGCTCCATATACCTCCTCCAGATACCGGTATACCTACTCTTAGATACAGGGGAGTCAGAGAACATAAACGGACTGTAGTCGTAAATCAATTAACTATTAGTGAAGTTGTTTTTCATAATATATTTAATTATCTTCAAAACTTTTCTTTTATGTTTTAGTTATTTAGATCTTTAAAAGAAGATTCCAAAAATATTTTTAAATTTTTTCTAGCAAAAAAATTGACAATTTTATAGATTCAAAACTAAATTACAGGGTGTTCTTTTGGTTTTTTTCCCGAATTCAAAATCTTGTTTTTTTGGATTTTATAAAATTGAAAATAAAAAAAAAACAATTTTGAAGTTACGTCAAATATAAAATATGTTTTGAAAACAGGAAATCCTGGATCCGGATCCATCATCACGGATGCGGATCCGAATCAAAATGATATGGATCCGAAACACTGGAATCAAATATGAGTAAAGGGGTTCCTGAGCTATGATCTGATATACAAACATGCCCTGAAAAAATGTCCCCGCGAATTGTCACAGTTCCAACAAATTTATATTTCTCCTATCGTCTTCCTCGTATGCATCAATTCATTGCAGACAACTTTCAATTTTAATTTTGATTTCGAAAAGCTTCCCTTTAGTTACTTCAAAACTTGTAGTTCGAAAAAAGCTTGTGAACAAACAAAACTTAAAGCAGAAGTCGTCTTGTTATATTAAAATAATCGCCGATCACTTTACAAAATCCTCTTTCCTTAGATTTTCACTGTTCTGTTCTCTTTTTTTTTTGACAATTTTGTTAAAACTATTCCATGATGTATTTTTTTCATGTATTCAATTCATTTTACAACAGCCCAACACTTATTATCAAGAACGGAAGAACGAAGCTAAACATGATCTGGACTGCTAATTTTCCTCACTATCTCGCTTATATTGTTTTGTAGTACTAAAACATATTTGTTAGAACTTTTAACCACTTATTTAGCTTCAGGTTCAAAGTAGCAATTGGAAAAATTCTAATATGGTTTTGCTCGACAGCTTGCAACCTTTGGATCAATTCAAAGTAAATAATATCCCGGGTTACAATTATCTCAAGGCCTTGAACGATAAATCTGAGAAGAACAATGATTACTGTCTGTAATTTTACAATTTTTCTTAACCTTATTAAGTTATCCTATTTGATTCAGTAGAATTCATCATTTAAAACATTTAAGGTCTACATACATTTTGTTGCAAAGATTTAAGAATTATAAAATTAGTGTACGAGATAAGTTATCAGTTCTCCATTTTAACAGAACGTACAGGATTATTCACAAAGGATGAGATGTCAGAGACGGCATTACAGAATTTATACAGACTCATCCTAATAGATTATGATTTCCACATGGAGTATAAAATAGAAGGGAGGTATAACTGATGCAGCCCGCCCAAGGAGTATGAAATAGAACGGAGATACAACTGACGCAGCCTGCCCAGGGAGTATGAAATAGAAGGGAAATACAACTGACGCGGTTCGCCCTATCATATGATTAGACATGCTTTGCAGACGGGTACTCCATTTGTATAATAAATATTCAGAATAGGTTATTGTATACGCGGTAACTGTACATCAGACAAATGTTTCTTATTCAAATGGAGTACCGTCTGCAAAGCATGTATAATCATATGGTAGGGCGGGCCGCGTCAGTTATACCTCACCTTAAATTTCCAGCAACTGGAAACTGTAAACTGTAAACTTGTTTCGTTATTTATCAAATCCTCAAATAAGCCATATAACAACAATATTCAAGGCAGAAGACTTCACAGGCTCATCCCTTGAATTTCATTTTAAGTAATTTCTTCAATAAAGAACCTGAAATTAACAAGACAATTAAGGAACTACTTGGGATAAGAAAGTTTCAGATCAAACTACTAAATTCTCAATTTAAGTATTTTCTTCAATAAAGAACCTGAAATTAATAAGACAATTACGGAACTACTTGGGATAAGAAAGTTTCAGATCAAACTACTAAATTCTCAATTTAAGTATTTTCTTCAATAAAGAACCTGAAATTAACAAGATAATTAAGGAACTACTTGGGATAAATAAGTTTCAGATCAAACTACTAAATTCTCATTTTAAGTATTTCAGTAATAAAGAACCTGAAATTAACAAGACAATTAAGGAACTACTAGGGATAAACAAGTTTCAGATCAAACTACTAAATTCTCAATTTAAGTATTTTCTTCAATAAAGAACCTGAAATTAACAAGACAATTAAGGAACTACTTGGGATAAAAAAGTTTCAGATCAAACTACTAAATTCTCATTTTAAGTATTTTCTTCAATAAAGAACCTGAAATTAACAAGATAATTACGGAACTACTTGGGATAAGAAAGTTTCAGATGAAACTACTAAATTCTCAATTTAAGTATTTTCTTCAATAAAGAACCTGAAATTAACAAGATAATTAAGGAACTACTTGGGATAAAAAGTTTCAGATCAAACTACTAAATTCTCATTTTAAGTATTTTCTTCAATAAAGAACCTGAAATTAACAAGATAATTAAGGAACTACTTGGGATAAACAAGTTTCAGATCAAACTACTAAATTCTCAAGCATTTCTGCTTGCATTTTATCACAGAGGATTAGAAAGTTGATGACTAAAAACTCCAGAAGAATTTTAAAGTTTTGATTGGGGTTCAGCTTATACTTTATTCCCTTCAGCTTATACAAAACATTCTAGAGAAAGAAAATTTAATTTACTTCATAAAATTCAACTTCTTAACCAGATGTTAAAACCTCAAAAAACTAAGTTCATAATAAATGGAATTTACAATAAGATTCAATTCAATATTTGGCGTTTAATAAGGTGACAGAATTTTTTGCCAAAAAAAAACAACTTGCTGTCAAATCCTCGAATCAAATCATACAGTAAGAACCAGAAAACTCTGGAATAGGACTTTAAGACTCAAGTTAGGAATTTAAAAACAGGAATTCACAAACTTGAAGTTTAACTATATTTTTACAATTAATTAATGACAATCAAAAAGTATAAACTTTGTACTACTTTATTATAACAAATTATTTCTTATTTTATTTTAACATTTAGTCGACATAGACTCCATGGACACTATTTCTCTATCTAGTAGAGACATAATTTTGTGCTTAAAAAAATGTTTATCTTTTATTATATCTAAAATAATGATAATAAGTAAGGATATGCTCAATTATTTTACAATACTTACAAAGGTTAAACTATATATAAATGTTAATACACCGTAAAGTTCATGAGAAATATATATTTTTTTTGTTCTTCGTGATATATTTTTATATTTAAGATTGATTTAAGCATCAAGTCAAGTCAGTGTCTGAAACAAGAATAGTACCGGTGTCCGAATTTAATGAATTTAAGCTGCGCCTCAAATCCCCCCAAAACCGGTTTTAAATGAGCGCCGGCTTAAATCTTGTAAAATTGATTAAAATTTAAAGTGGGAACAACCATATTTGAGCCGCGGCTCAAATTTTTAAATTCGGTATTGATGATCTAACTGTAACCATCTGGATCCGGTATGACCTAAATGGGACCATTTGGATCCAGTATAATCCAGCTAAAACCGGTCTGATCTACAGATGTCGGCGTTTCTATCAATACAATGAAGACGACTTTTCTATCGTGGTTTTGATTTCTAACAAGATTTTTTCAAATTACAAACAAGCAATTAGAAGCTGTTAATGGACAGCTTCTCTTTGTTTCCATGTTTATATGTATCTACTATCTATGATATCTAAAATCTTGGTAGAAATAAAAATTGAAATAAAAAAGTCTTCATAGTATTAATATATACGACGGTTCGATCTAGTAGGATCCGCTATGGTTTAACAGTTAGCTGGAACCGGCAAGCTTAAACTAGCTGAATCCGGTATGATTTATCTGGAATCGTAGGATCTGGTATGTATGATGTAGCAGGATCCAACATGATCTAGCTGGAACTAGCTGGAACTGTTATAAAAGTGCTGGACACAGACTAAATCCGGTATGATCGAGCTAAATACCGACTGAACCTGCCATGATCTAGCTGGAAACCGAGTGAATCTGATATGATCTAGCTGGAAACCGACTGAATTTGTTACGATCAAGCTGGAAACCGACTGAATTTAGTAAAATATAGCTGAATACCGATTAAATCTGGTATGAACTAACTGAATACCGACTAAATCTGTATGAACTAGCTAGAAACATACTAAATCTGGTATGATCTAGCTGAAAACAGACTGAATCTAAAATGATCTAGCTGAAAACAGGCTGAATCTGTTATGATCTAGCTGGGAACAGACTGAACCTGGTAATAACTAGTTGGAAAACGACTGAATCTTTGATCTAGCTGGAAACAGACTGAATCTGGTATGATCTAGCTGGAGACCGGCGCACACATCTCTTGAGCTGGAGGATTGATCGGAATTTGACCAAGCTGGAAGCTAGAGCTTGAATATGCTTGAATATCCTGTTCTGTGAGCTCCTGAACAACAAGGGCAGATTTCAGTATGGTTTTAAAACCGTTAATTATTCATGTATTTTAATTCTCATGAACCATTTTTATTTATTATATAAATATCTCCATTAGAAAATTCTATTTTCCTTAAAAGGAACGCAAGCGTAATTTTAAGTGACCCTCCATGTAAAGATGGCGATTTCCGATTTACAAGATATCCTTGAAACCCTAATCTGATCAAAATGTGGAAGATATCGTCGTTTTTTTGGCTCAACCTCTTTCTTTCTAAAATATTTTCTCCTTTGCAAGGAATGCCACAGTCATTTTTTGAGAGAAACCAAAAATGAAAATGAACAGTTTAAAGAAACGAAAACATTTCAATCTTGATCAGACAAAGCTTTGAAGGATACCGTTGTAAACCGGAAAGTGTCATCTTTACATGGAAGGTCACTTGCTTACAGTCCCTTTAAAAAATGAACAATAATGCTTGGGCACATATTCACATCACTATACTCATCTTTCAGAAGAAACGGTCAGAAGAAACGGCCGATCCGAACAAGTAGTTACGCGCGCCTGCCGCTTTGAATTATAAAGACAGAGAGAGAGCCTGTTCTAGCCGCGGCCAAGAAAGAGCCGTAAAATAACCAAACCTTTAAATATATACTATAATCTCTCTCTTTCTTGCAATTCAACGCGGCAAGTGCGCGTAACTTCTTTTGAGCAACTGCCTTTAAAACATACCGATTTTTTAAGGCCTGATTTTTTAGCTTTTACTCTACGGAATGCTGGTTTACTATTATTATTATTATTTTTGAAAAAAATAGTTTAGTAAACCTGAAGAGTGGAATAGACACAGGAGGGATCTAGTTCTCCAATCAAACTTTTACCAAACAACCCTGAAATATACAATCTTCATTAAAAAGTCTTGAAAATTATCCTCTTTTCTTTTCTTTAACACTAATTTCATTTCAATAGCTCCTTCACCTAGCCGGGGTATGCCATACAATCCTTTCAAGTAAAAATATAGAATACTATATTTTTAGGGCGCTTCACGTCCATCGTCGATTTTAACATTTTCAAAATTTAACAAAAATCAACAACTTTTAAGAAACAAATTTTTGTAATTTTGAGGGTCCATAAACCTTCCACGCGGTCATGCAAGGTCCCACACAAAATTTGGGCCGGATCGGTTCAACCATTTTGACTTTTATTGAATACAAACAGACAATCAAACACCCAGACACCCAAGCAAAGTATATAGAATATTGCTCGATACCAAAGTATAAAATACTAGCACTTGAATATACTTGGGAACCCAGCGCTGCCAATTTTACTAAAAGTTACTCCAGTCGTTTAGAAGCACTTGAACGATTTGACCGGGCAACAAATTTTCGCTATATCAAAGTCGACCCACTCAACTTAGAATCCCAAAACGAAGCTAAGAACATGTCCGTGGGTCTCCCGAGTTCCCCAATCAAAATTTGAGGCAAATCGGTCTAGGGATTCCTGAGTTATGCTCGGACAAACAAACAGACAGACAAACAGAGATACGACTTTATATGTAGATACCAAAACATCAGTGTTCCAAGAATGATACAGTTTTACCTATAAAAGATGAGACTTTGATGACCTCAAACTCTTTAATTTTGTAGATCTGTATTCTATAGTTACTTCGTAATCGGTGTTAAATATTTGGTCTTAAACAGTGTTTAGGAACCATTCCATTTTGATGTGGACTCTGAAACAAATGGATCCTGGCCCTACAAAAGATTTACCAACTAAAAGCAAATAATTTATATTGAGCCAGGAAGCCAAAATGTTGCAGTTCCAACGGATCCGGATCCTAAGAACAAGTCTTACATAGGAAGGAATAAAAAATATTTTAGAGAAGAAACCAAAAAAGTGTAAAGCGCAAGGAGCTGTGTATCTTACAGTTATAACCAGAAAACTCTGGAATAGGAAGTCGACTTTAAAACTGAAGTTATGACTTTAAATAAGAGCTATGACCATGAGGCCCAGTAATTGTGCAGTGTAAACAGACTTATTTTAATTCATAAGGGATTTAATAACTTTCTAGTAGAGATATTTGCTTTGAAACAACATGAAATGCACTTTATTAAAGCTTTAATGTCGTCTTCCTATTCCATAGTTTTCTGGTTATCACTGTAGGAAAAGGATGAATAAATTTTCTACACTCGTCTCATCTTTTGAGTGTAACCCTGCATCATAAACATGTTTTTCCTTTGACAAATAACATTTTAAATGTTTTAAAATGTGAATTATGTGCATAATAGTGAACATTAAACTTTAAAATAGAAAAAACAAACTCACTTGAAAAATGTCGTATTTCTAAGAAGAGAAAGAAGAATGCAAGCAATTTAAATTCAGATGAGGGGGAAATTTGTTTTTATTTATAAAATTCAATGGCTTAAAATCAATTACTGTGATCTCAACGGTAAATATTTTTTGAGAAATATTCCTCATCCTTGCAAATGACGCCCCCCCCCCCATCCCCACCCACTTTCCGTTCAAGTAATTTTTAGATACCACTTAAGAAAACATTTCTCCACAGTTTCATGGGCCGGGGAGGGGGTTATAAATGCAATCAAAAATTGTCCCTAACATGATAATCGTTTAAGTGTCATCACGTAAAATTTCTCATATTATTTCGCATATTTTTGGTCAAGAAACTTTTTTATTCTCTTTATTTATTTTCAAAATACAGAACGAATATTCTTTTCAACCTTATAAAGGAAAACTGTAACAACGAGATATACACATACAAAACTCTGGATGAAAAAAGTTTTTTAAACCAATTTAGTTTTTACATAAAAATTCCTTAGCGTTTATGAAATACAGGTCATTATTGTGAATGAGAAAAATTTATGTTTCCTAAAGCCGGCAAACCATTACAAAAATTAGATTAAGAGTTAAAATTATTGAGATAAAATATACAGGGTGAGTCGAAAAAGTGTGAAGGAGAAAAAGCGCGTAAATAAAATCAAGATTAATTTTCAACGTACCTGAAGGTTGAGTGGGTTGACCGATAGAAGAGGTGGGGTCAGAGAATATATCTCCTCCTGCAGTACACAATCAAAAAGATAAACAAACAACTAATGGCCGCAGCAGTATTTCACATAAAAGGGGATTCCAAAATATTGCATTAAAAAACTCATGACAAATTTAACTGTATCAAATTTCCCTATTTTTGGTAAGTTTCCTTCAGTGCTTAGGATCCGGATCCGTTGGATCCGAAAGATTTTGGCTTCCTGGATCCGGATCCGGATCCACAAAAATATGCGGATCCACGGATCCGGATCCAACCAAATATCAACCAAAAACTGCAAAAAAAAACTTTTTTACTCCTAAATTCCAATTCTGAACTTTTGAAAAAAAGAGATTATAAAAATTTCTTCATTTCTGAATGGTTAATCAAGTTTTAGGATAAAAATAAGCGAAAAAAATAAAACAAAAAATTTGAAAATTATTTTTGATATAAAATATCAGTAATTCTGAACGAAATGACCTGGATCAGGATCCATTTTTTTCCAGTGCGGATCCAGGATCCGAATCCGGATCCGCATCAAAATTAAATGAATCCTAAGCACTGGTTTCCTTACAGGTCGGAGGAAGGTACACATTTCTAATTTCTGATTTCGATTTCTTTAATTAACTTTAGACATAATTCCAAGTACTTTTTCAGTTATTGAGTGGCATGTCCGATTCAAAAATGTTATCTTAAAAGCTTTGTCTGATCACCAATACAAGAGATAAGACATAAGATACCATTAGGGTGACTCGCAAAAATTCTCCCAAATAAAGATTTAATTTATTCGAAAAAATAATGGCTTGTTCAACGAACTACTCAGGTAGTTCGATTTTATTGGGTACACAATAGCAGTACTGTGCACACCACCAACCTCGTTATATAACGCCTAGTTGGCCTTTTTTATTTGTTTTAGCTAGACATCCCGAAAATTGCTTAGACGCAGAATTTCTTCTGGATTCTTGGGGCTTAGCTCTTCCAGCCATCGTGCATCTGAGATTTCTCTCAGAGTGTCCCGCAAATCTACCAATCCATCATCGATAAAAGTTAATTTCAACTGATGTTCTCCAAAAGCGAATATTGTAAGAATTTGGCACTTTTCAAGCTAGGATAACGACGATATTTAAACATTATTTGTCAGAAAAAGTTAATAAAATTTACATAGTATTCTTCTATTCAGACTGAATTTTTCTCATTGTTTTTAATATTTTAGGTAACTTAAAAATTATCATTAAGAGCTTTACTTTTGACCGCAAAAATGTTTCTACAAATCAATACTGAAGAGTAAGTTAGTCTGGTAATAAGCTATCCCCGGCATCAAACTTTGTAAATTCCCACAAGAAGTATCTAGTTAAGGATTTCCTTCAAGCTTTTAAACTTTTTTTATTAGATCCTAATTCCAGGAACTAGGATCCAGGAACAAGGATATAACAATGTACCTAAACTTGAAAAGGGGGATAACGATCGAGTTTTAAGGGGAGAGGGGAGGCGGTAGAGGGTGTGTAATTTTATCTTTTTATTCCTGAGCTAGGTTGAAGAAACATTGTGCCTCCATCCTAAAATAAAAAAAACAAACTAAAAATAGAAAATAAACTAATAAA
Organism: Eurytemora carolleeae; assembly: GCF_000591075.1. Classification (NCBI taxonomy): domain Eukaryota; kingdom Metazoa; phylum Arthropoda; class Copepoda; order Calanoida; family Temoridae; genus Eurytemora; species Eurytemora carolleeae. Next base: position 82,174 of record NW_019396314.1, on the reverse strand, counting down.
CGACGGATACTCAATGTTCAAACAAACTCTCCATTAACAATCAAATTGATGTTTTTAGAAATTAAAGACGCCCTACTCCCATCGTTCAATCGCGAAGTGACAATACTAAAACACGGTTGAACAATGGTCTTATGGCTTGTAATTGTTATCAGGGATTAACCTCAAATACTTAATATTGAGCACTAATAAGAAATTTGCAAAAATAAAACTTATCACTATAATACAGCATTTTCTGTCATTCAAACTGTACCTGTGGTGGCTGACTGAAAGGAGAGCTTGTTCCAAAAGTCGATGAAGGCTGTGTACTAGACGATACAGCAGGTTGGCCAAATGTTGAGTCTGAAGGTTGGCCAAAAGTTGAGGATGCAGGTTGGCCAAAAGTTGAGGATCCAGGTTGGCCAAAAGTTGAGGATACAGGTTGGCCAAAAGTTGAGGATGCAGTTTGGCCAAAAGCTGGTGCAGTGGGTTGTCCAAAAGTTGAAGCTGCAGGTTGACCGAAAGCTGGTGGAGGCTGTCCAAAAGCTGAGGCTGCTGGTTGGCCAAAAGTGGGATTAGGTGGTTGACTAAAAATCCCACTTGAAGGTTGAACTGGATTACTGGAGAATATGCCACCTAAAGTTAAGATGTTGAAAAAATGTTTTAGTGAGTGAAAAATGAGTTTGTTTTTTGCTGACTCGTAAAATGTAAAGATTAAATGAATTCATTCATTCCATTCAATCATAAGAATAATAAGGACAAATCATAACTTTCCTAAATTTACGGGATTTTTGTCAGTAAGGTTAAATTTTTGTTAAAAATTTTTTCCCAAAAATTTGTTAAGGGTGATTATAATATCTAGATTTAATATATTTAAGACATTTATTTTTAAACAATAAACAAATTTCACCTGCCGGTGCAGTAGCTCCGAAAGCACTTGAGCTCCCTCCACTGCCTCCAAATATTCCTCCAACTCCTGAACTAGATCCACCTCCACCAAATATCCCTCCCCCAGATTGTCCCGAGCTGCCTCCAAAAAGGCCTCCTGCCGAACCTGATGTAGTAGACCCACCTCCAAAAATACTGCCTCCGGTAGAACCTCCAGTTGATCCTCCTCCGAATAATCCTCCTGAATTACCTCCTCCGCCAAATATTCCTGCCCCTCCTGTCGGAGGTGCACTTCCAAAAGCACCTAATTCAACCAAATTGATCTCAATTAAACCCGATCAAACCAAATTGAACCAAACCCTACGCGTGCCCCCTCTGAGGGAGGGGGGGGGACTCATGGGGGGTCTTCTAATATTACATCTTCCTCAGGCAATCTACATTCTACATTGCATTGCATTGCACTCACCCAAACTAAAAGATTAAGAAAAGAAATAAAATATATTCTGATTCACAACAATACTCTTCAAAGCTTTGTCTGGGCAAGTATTGCATTAAATATTCATGTTTCCCATTTTGAAAACTGAATATTTTTTTTGTGGTTTCTCTGCAAAAGTGACTCGCACATTTCTTGCTTCAGAAACGATGGAGAAATAGAGGGTTCAAAGGTACATCAGACATGCCACTCAATAAATGGAGGGTCACTTGAAATTACGCATGTATTCCTTTAATTATAATTACATCGTTAAGAAAAAAAAGTACTTTAAAATCTCACTTTTGCCCTTAACTAAAAAAGTTTCACTAAAGCTATAATCAATACTGCCTTCAGTGTAAATATATATTTGATATCATAATTTATTATGAAATATGTATCAATCCTATGAAATATAGATATTTTTTAGAAACATTTCCATCTATATTTTTCATCCCTTGAAGCTTACACCACANAAGAAAATTACATAAATTTAAGTTTACATAGTTAAGAAGGGTATCAATATTTTTTCAAAAAAGGGTTTTTTTAAGGGGGGGGGCAAATTGTTGCCAGTGGGGGCCACAACATGTGCCCCCCACTACACAAATGCTCTCGTACGCACCTGATTTAAACTAAACTAAACAAAACTGAACCAAGATGATCCGAATTAGTTTAGAATAAACTGTACAAAACAAAATTAGACTAAAATATACCGGATTGAATAAAGTCATCAAGAAACAGAGATAAAATTAGACATACGGATTTCTCGAAGCTTGTAAACAAAATCTTTCATAAATTCAAATATACTAACAAAGCACAAGTAGAGGTGTACATTCTATTAAAAAATCCCTGGTGTATATTTTCTTGAAAAATCATTCCCCCTCGGCCTCAACCCCCTTTTGGAATTTTCTCCACTGATGTAGAATATGTTTTTAGGGTCATATTTCCCGAAGTGGTTGAAAATAAATTAGTTTTAGAGGAAAATAAATTAATTATTGGGAAAAAAAGTTTTAATAAGTATGAAAAAACTTGACTTTTGATTTCCATTTTTTTTTCTTCCAATTGTTAAAACATACACCCCTGTCTACTTCTGTTCTGTTAATTGGATTTATTTGGTTTCCCTGTTTGTGAAGTACTGTTGCCTCCAAATAATGATTTACTAGGGCTTCCAAACAATCCTGAAAAAAACAGTATGAAGGGGTAGAGATGGGCGCGTTCAGCTTTTTTTCAATTTGGTTTGTTCATTGTTCGTGAACGACCCATTTGGTTCATTTTTTTCAATCGTTAATAACAAACTTGATATTAATCGTTCTTATAATTATCGTTCATTTTCCATATGTTTCGTTCGATTTCTCACTGAACGATTTTCAGTAAAACGTTCTTTCAATAAAGTAAAGTTTTTTCAAAAAGTTAGTATGAAGAAATTGTTCGTTTCTGAAAATAAACTATCGTTTTTATAAAAAAAATTTCGACAAAATCGTTACTTACTTACTAGATCGATTAACGATTTTAAATAATTCCTTTTTGTTAAAAAACGATAGTTTTCTCCTTTCCCTGAACAATCTAAGTCTTTCATTCATCGTTTTTTTTCTTCTAAACAAAACTATCGTTCACGAAAAATTTCGTTCGTTTACAAAAACGAAATCCATCTCTACAGAGATAGGATTGTTCCTTCCTTAAATCTTCCTGGTTCCCTGGTACAGGATGTTTCACTAAACATAATAGTTGAAACGAATTTAATACCTTTTTTGATCTAAAACCGCTAAATAATGAAAGTATGAATCAAAAAAGTTATAAACTTGTCTGTTTTCATAATGTGGTGTTCCTCGTATGTAATTTTAAAAATGGGTTAAATTGAATGTTATACAATTTTGGGTCATCTCTCCAATATCATGTTTCATGGGACACACTTTAATTGTAAATCCACACAATTTTTCTGGTTAACTTGAAATAGCGTCTAAAGTCACATCAAGTATTTTCAAGTGACCTTCAAATAAAAATCCCCCATTCACTTTTTAAACTTTGGGCTGATCAAGGATGAAATGCTTTTCCTTATTTCTGTACAGAAACCCTTGTAATTGTTGAACACTATGTTTGGAACCTGTTTTAAAAGAAATATTTAAATTAACTTTCTAAAAGTGGAAGAATATAAATATCCAGTGGAGCTTTTGAAACCGCGTTGAACAAGGAATATTCTAGATTTGCCGTAAAATAAATGTGACGTCCGGGTTGATTTCACAAAATACGCTAACTTACACTCTAATTTTGCAGCTTATCAGTCAACATTTAAAATTTAGAAATTGACTGAGTACTCTTTCCTCGATGAATATCCAAAGGTTTAATGCAAAGTGGGTACCCTTGTAAGTCGGGAATGTCCTTATTTAAAATTTTGTTTACAGTCCCTTTAAGCTGAAGGAAGTACCTGGGGCAGGAGAAGACGATGATCCTCCGAAGAGACCTTGAGAGGATTGTGTCGGAGAAGAGAATATTGAGGCTGGACCGGATCTATAAACAACTATCTTCAACCAGTTTATGGTGCATGTTGGAATTTTTGTTATGAAAAATGTGTGTGCGCTAAGCACAAAATTGGGGAAAATAAATGATTTTTATGAGGAAATTACTTGTATTTTAGTGAAAAAAGTATATAAAAAAGTTGATGGTTCATGTCCAATTTCTTATTTATTCCCCGTGGTTACAAATAGTCACTACCCTGAGTTAGGAATGTATAAAGGGTACTGGGTAGTATGGCTGAAATGTATTTTCTTTACTGCATTACAACGTAAAAAAATTTCATCCACAAAAATTCTTTGATAATTTTCAAAGATTTTCTTTTTATTTTAGATAAAATAGATTGTAATTACCCCAGACTGTAGTCACCAATGGGTTCTTTGTTGTATATTTTGACAAGAACTTGTTTCAACTGCTGATCAGGGGTTAAAAGAAGATTCCGCTTGGACATATATTCCTGCAAATAAGATAATTAGTTTTTAGAATTTGATACATTGTTCAAAAATATTTTCTTCCTTCCACACTAATTTTGTTCTTTCTCTGTCCTAATTGATAAGTCAAGATGGAGATCTATAGTTACATTGTAATATAAACTATAGATTGAATGTTAAAATAAATAATAACATCAAGAAGTAATATCTGTTTGTCTGCTTCTTTGTTTTTATGTCCAATCATAATCTCAAGACTACCTTGACCGATTTGCCTCAAATTTTAATTGGGGAACTCATGGAGAACCTCGGGAATGTTCTTATCTTGGTTTAAAAGTTTTAAGTTGATTGGGATGACATTTATAGAGAAAGTTTAGTGTCCAGAGCCTGCGATTTAAAAACTTCGGCTCGAGCCGTAATTCCTTAAACCCGACTTTTAGACCCAATCTTAGACTCAACTCTGACGACAGCTTGGGTCACGTGATTGGCAGCTGCAAGATCTTCGGCTCGACTTAAGGAGTTAGGCTCAATGAAAATAAAACCGACCATGGTTGGTTTTAGAGGAGAATAAGGCTCAATGTTGCGTCTTGTTTAAACCACATATGTACTTGCGTATACATTTTTCTCAGCAAAAAGTTCGTATTAGAAATATAATTTATAACGAAGTGGATTTGCTATTAGGAAAAAAAAGAATGTAGAAGCAATTTCAAATAACCCTCTATTTCTAGATGTAATTTTTCATGCAATCACAAAAAAACCTTTCTTCATTTGAATTTTCGAAAAACCGCTTTTGACAATGACAAAGAAAATTCAGGATTTTCTTAATTTATTTGGTCGTCATTTGCATGAAGTTTACACTGTCTGTTACATTAATGTCGATGATTAACCACAGATAATGAAAGGTTTAAGGGTACTCTTGTGGATCGCCAGGTTTAAGGGTACTGTTGAGGATCGCCAGGTTTAAGGGTACTGTTGTGGATCGCGATGTTTAAGGGTACTGTTGTGGATCACCATGTTTAAGGGTACTGTTGAGGATCACCGTGTTTAAGGGCACTGTTGTGGATCGTAATGTTTAAGGGTACTGTTGTGGATCGCCATGTTTCAGGGTACTGTTGTGGATCGCCATGTTTAAGGGCACTGTTGTGGATCGTACCTGCTTTAATTGTGCAACTTTAGTTTGATAATTTGTACTCCCTGCCTTCACATTTTCATACGCTTCATACCTCAAATAAAGAAATTTCATAATTCCTTGTAAATCAAAACAGAGCTGAAAACTTTAGATAGGATATCCTTAATCCCGATCGCTTAATCTGAGTATCCAATTTTCTTCTTCTTAATCCTCTCTTTTGGATAACCCTTTATAATTACAGATACGATGCTATAACGGGACCTCTTTTTCAGATTTCTTTTCAAATAGTTCAAATATCGGTTGGACTAATATCCTATTGAACTCAAGTCAGCCTTTCACAAGCCTGCTTTTCGAGAATTTAAACTAAAACAAGTATAAAGTTTATCATGTTAATATGAACTTATTAAAAAACATAATTATTACATTTGAGGAGTATAGTCATTGTGAATGTTAGTCTTAATAAACATTAAATCCAAAAACTTATGTTTTTTCAATCGATCATTAGTTTTGATATGACACCGCAAATTCGGAAAAATAAAAAACCGGGTTTTCAAAAGTTAAAGAGCACATCTCTAATCTATGGAAATTAATCTAAGGGCTAAATTAGTCTGGAGATTAGCAAAAAGAGAGGATCAAGCATTGATCTCGATATCCACCATTCTAATTAGTTTTCAGCCGAGGATATATTATTTTCTCACATATAAATAAAATCAGACTTCTAGACCTGTCATACTTCGCTATACCGGAGTCCGAATTTAAAGAAAATTGAGCCGCGGCTCAAATCCACCATATGCCGTTTTCAATTGAGCGACGACCTTAATCTTGAATTATATACAATTTTAAGTGAAACCAACGATGTTTGAGCTGCGGCTCAAATTCTTTAAATTCAACCTTTGGTTTTATGATTTGTAATGATTCAACGAATTATTCAGTCATTTTTTAATAAATGTAATTTTCACGGACAACCGACATCGGGCCAGTCTACGTTTAAATCGTTATTATGAAATGAAACCACATATGTACTTGCGTATACATTTTTCTCAGCAAAAAGTTCGTATTAGAAATATAATTTATAACGAAGTGGATTTGCTATTAGGAAAAAAGGAATATAGAAGCTATTTAAAATAACCCTCTATTTGTAGATGTAATTTTTCATGCAGTCACAAAAAAATACTTGTCTTCATTTGAATTTTTGAGGAAAAACTGGGAGAACTAAACCTCTGCACTCTAGTTGTAAGACGAAAAAAATTCGATATGGTCCAAGTATTTAAAATCCTGCGTGGGATAACGTCGATTTTTCCACCTGGTTCACATTAGTAGGAGAAAATGTTGTCAGACTTACAAGAAGTACGGCGTACGCCATGAATTTAATACCCATTAGGAATAACACCGACATCAGGAAAAACTTTTTTAGCAACCGAGTAGTCTCTACCTGGAATTCTTTGCCCACTGAACTAAAGAAATCTAGAACCTTGAATACCTTCAAAACCGGACTCGAGAAAATAAATATATAATCTATTATGTGCCTAGGACAGAGAGCTAAAGGTAAAGCACAGAAGCCAAGTTTGATTGATCTCTGTACAGCAAGGACAAGAAAAGAAGTCTGCGTTAATGGACCACCCGATCTTCTGCAGTCACCAAAACAAGTAACAAGTAACAATACAAAGAAAATTCAGGATTATCGAGAACTAGTTGGTCGCCATTTGCATTAAGTTTACACTGTTTGTTACATAAGTATCGATGATTAATCACAGATAATGAAAGGTTTAAGGGTATTCTTGTGGATCGTAATGTTTAAGGGTACTGTCGTGGATCGTAATCTTTAAGGGTACTGTTGTGGATCGCCATGTTTAAGGGTACTGTTGTGAACTCACGTCTGCAGACACTTAAAAGCTTTTTTTACCTTAATTCTTCTGGACTGAAATCTGTTAAACCAGGAATACTCGGACAATCCTTTGCACAACTGAAATAAAAATTGAAGGTAATGTTACATCGTCTATACGCAACATCCCCCATACTGAACTTCCGACCTACTAACTTTCCGACCTACTAACTTTCCGACCTACTGTGATATTGAACCTATGCCAGCTATTTATTTTTGCATTATTTGAGGGTTAAGAAAATTCTGGGACGAGCGCTCCGGCTAGGACAGGCTAGGGGCTGAGCGCCGCGGCTAGGACAGGCTAGGGGACCGAGCGCCGCGGCTAGGACAGGCTAGGGGGTCGGGCGCTGCGGCCACAAGTCCATATAGCAGCTGTAAAACCACGTACGTGCTAGTAGGTCAGATGTGTAGTATGAAGATTTGGCGTAGGTTAGAAGTGGCGTATAGCGGATTTGCGTAGGTCGAAAAATACACCCCCAAATTGAATCCTTTAAAACTTGAAATTGCAGGATCCATTTATTTTTTAAGCGGATATGGATCAGTCATGTAAAAACATGGACCCACAAAAATTCTTTAAGTTTTAGAAAAAACATATTTTATAAAATTTCGCGATCTTTATTCTCATATTTTTTTTGAGAAACTTTATATCCAAATTAACGAATACGACATGAGTTAACTTGCAAAATCTATAAAAAAAGTGTTACTACAATTAAAGTGGCCCTGAAATTAAGTTCTGGAATAGTCCTCCTCAGTGCTGAGGGTCAGGGTTTGATGGATCCGCATATTGTGTGTTGCCTGGATCCGATATTAATAGAAAAAGGGGAACCAAAATATTCAAAAGTCACAAATGTCAAGTGTAAAGAAACTAATATATTAAAGACGATATAGAAAGTCTTCAATTAAAGGGATACAGGCGAAATTCTATGTGACCTTTCATTAAAAAAGGAATATATCCGATCCAGTTAAAGGTTTAAAGGGTACTATTGTGAATCGGGGAGGGGCCCCTCTTTAAATGGAAGATCATTTGAAAAACGCTAACAGTCACTTTAATATCCGTGTTTTTTTGGGACACTCTATACAATACCTGTAACAAGAAAAGACCCATTGACCAGATTTCTCCCATGATTCCATATCTTGCTTGACAGTGTTAACAATCTGATTCACCACATCCTGGCTAGTACCAGCTCCACCACCTTTATACATAACACTTGACATACAAAATTCCTAGACCACCTACGATCAAAAATTTTAATTTGGGGTTGATGCGGGTGCATATTTTTCAGATTTTATAGGCTTTACAAACAATATGAAAAATGTACATCAAAAGGAAAGGTTTATCATTGTTTGTGGTACTTTTAACCTAAATATTCATAAAAAACCCTAAAATTTTCTGAACGCTTTACGCTACAGGGAAAAAAATATTATATTTATATACCCCTATATTATAGTTTACCCAAATCACAACAAAGATGACTGCATCTGAAAAATTCCTCATTAGAACATTCAAGTCGATATTCACGAATATTTATTTATCTCGCCGTCAGAACACGTCATGAATATGCAAAACGGAATCAAATAGTATTGGATTTGGATCTAAATATATTTACATAATAATTATAATACCTTGCGAGTTTGAACCAAACTTGTTTGGAGCAAACACATTTCCCTGGCTACCGCCAAACATTTTTTACAAACTAAAAAATCTGAAAACTCAAATATAAATGACCGGCGCTATAGTTCAGAATAAATTTACTAGAACATTAGTTAGTATGTGACTTACAGGGTTTATTATAATAATAATAATTCTGAACCAAGATTAAAGAATTTAATTATTGGGTAATTTCCTAGTATACGATTTTTGGACCCCCCCCCCCCCCCTCCTATCAATTTTGTACATGGGTGTGAAAGGAAGTTTCTTAACTTAACCTAACCCTACAAAAAAATGTTTAAGGTTTTTATTTTACGTATTTTTTAGGTTTTTTCTTTACTTAAAAAATTGTATTTTTTTTAGAGTTTAAAAGTTTGATGCAAACCTAAAAATACGTATGTTTTCCTAAATTTCATACCAAGAAATTTGGCAAAGTTTTTATGTTTTTATTTTATGTATTATTACGTTTTTTTAGGGTTTTTCTTTACTGAAAAAGTTGTATTTTTTAGAGTTTGAAAGTGTGATGCAAACCTAAAAATATGTATATATTTTCGTAAATTTCATATTAAGAAATTTTTCAAAGTTTTTAGGTTTTTATTTTACGTATTTTTTAAGTTTTTTCTTTTCTTAAAAAATTGTATTTTTTAAAATTTTGATGCGAAACCTTAAAATACGTAAATTTTCGTAAATTTCATACCAAGTAACTTTTCTAAGTTTTTAGGTTTTTACTATACGTTTTTTTATAGTTAAAAAGTTTGAGGCAAACTTAAAAATACGTGTCCGTAAATATATTCAATATATTCACAAAATCTCAACTGCCCAAAAATGCATTTTTAAGTTAGAATTTGAAAATATTTTGTACTCTTTTTAAGTGAATTGTTCTGGAAAATGCAACCTTTCAAAATTGCTATCATTTTTGAATAAATTGATGTTTTCATTAGAATCAATGTCAGTAAATTCTCGATTTTTGGATAAATAGAAGTTTTACTTTGACAGTCTTGTAAGTTGTATTATATGGATAATTGTATAAAGTATAACACATATTGAAAATACAGACAAAATGCATATATCAATGATGATTTGGATGGATACAGATGAAGGAATGTTGATGGTGTGAATTGGATTGAAAATAATTAATATTAATGAATGTGGATTTAAGAAATTTGTGGAATTAGTTGTAGAAATGAAGGAATAAGTGTATTCAGGAATTTGATCCGGGGGGAGCTCAGCACGTCTTTTTGGGTCTGAAAACCCCCTGAATTCAATAGATTTCACTGATCCAGGGGGGGGGGGCTTAAACCCATCCTCCCCCCTGAATAAAACAATGCCTATGCAACATTTTGGTTTTAGAACATGAAAAATACGTATTTTTACGTATAGGTAAACCTAAAAATTCCAAAAATTAAGAAATGTTAGGATTTTTTCAAACCTAAGTCTACTTAAAGGAAGAACCTAAAAATTCCCGATATCATTGGATTTTTTAGGTTTTTTACATACGCATTTTTACGTATGTCATGTATGTATGTCAGATTAAATACTTATTTTTACGTATAGGTAAAACCTATAAATTCTGATTATTTTTAGGTTTTTTAATTACGCATTTATACATTATTCATATACATATTTTTACAGATATTAAATAGTATTTTTACGTATAGGTAAAACCTATAAATTCCAAAAATTAAGAAATGTTAGGATTTTTTCAAACCAAAATCTACGTATAGGAAAAACCTAAAAATTCCTGATTCATTGGATTTTTTACATACACATTTTTACGTTTGTCAAATACGTATTTTTACCAAAGAAATTGTGAGGAAAATACGTATGTCATATGTATTACTAAATATAAAAATACATGTATTTACGTATACATGTCATACATATTTTTAATTTTTCGGGTTAGTTATAGGGTATAAGCATTTTCCGCAAGAAATGTTTTTTATTTGCCTTATTACAATCTTCTTAGTGCACTCAATGAACAGCAAATTTTTTTATGTTCTTTACTAATTATCTCTTGAGTTTAAGATTTGAAAAGTGCGAAAGCTCTGAGATCAAGGGGGGAGCTACGCCCCTTCTTTAAAGGTCCAGGGTGGGGCACTGCCCTTGCCCCCCCCCCTGTATACGCTCTTAGTATGATGTGGGGCACGTCCTTTACAACGTATAACAACAGACATTAAATTAACATCTTTTTATAGAGTATAGTAACGTCATTTTGACATCACAAAAAGACATCAAATTCATGTAAAAACAAACTCATTTTAATGTCAACAGGACGTCATTTTATGACATTATAGATATGATGTCAAGTATCCTAATTATGTCAATTAGATATTAGTTATATCATGTCATATATTTTGAATGTTTGAGTCATCATTATGACATTATTTGACGTCACTCTACCCTAATTTGTATCCAATTTATGAAACCTAACATCTCAATGACATTCACATAGGATTTTCAATTAAAAATAAATTTTTAACTTTAATAATTTATTTTTATTAAATTTTACAATATTTT
>NW_019396314.1:18533-70172 GCF_000591075.1 Eurytemora carolleeae | reverse complement strand
GGAGAGTTAATACTTAAGCTCCAGGATGGATCAGTTTCATCATAATCAGAACATGTATCATCCAAACATCCAAATCCATCCTGGAATGGCGAATCCAACGAATTTAAGTATTGCAAACGAACTAATCAGAGCTTCAGCAAACGAATATATGCGAGCTATGGCCGCCAGTGGTAATATGAACACAATTTCTAACGAACAAATGGCAGCAGCGGCTAATGAACAAATGCGCGTAAGTGCGGCGAATGAACAAATGCGAGCGGCCGCAGAAAACGAACAAATGAGAGCAGCCGCTAACGAACAAATGAGAGTGGCTGCTAATGAGCAAATGCGGGTTGCTGCGACCAACGACCAAATGAGAGCATCAAATGATCAAATGCGAACAGCTGCTGCCAACCAGCAGCAAATGAGAGCAGCGGTTGAAAATGAACAGATGAGAGCAGCGGCTGCCAACGAACAAATGAGAGCAGCTGCAAATGATCAAATGCGAGCTGCTGCAAATGATCAAATGAGGACTGTTCCCAACGACCAAATGAGAGTGGGTCATCAATTGCAAATGTTGGGCGCAGCAACCAACCTACCGACTAACCTACAGACCAACCCTTCATACTCAGAGCTTACTAGAATGTTGCCAAGAGAAAATACAGGTAATTGAAAAAAAAAATTCCAGATATTTTCATTAAAGGGACTATCGGTATAATTTTAAGTGACCTTTTAACCTTTTCTGAGTAAAACTAATTGTAAAATTGCATCTAAATATGCATATATTTTGATTTTTTTTCTCATAAATATATATTTTGATTGTTTCTTCTGTGCCGAGACAAGAATAAAACAATAAAATTAAGAATTGACATTAATATCAGTTTTTCCTTTCTTCCCCTGTTTTACTAAGATTAAGGTTTAGAGGGTCCTTTTTAGTTTTTTTCCCCACAAATTCCCCTATCTTAAAATTTAGCAGTATAATTAAATCAAGACTGGTTCTGTCATTTCATTTTTGTTCTAGACCCCCCCCCCCACCTCTCCCTCTGAAAAATAGCCCCTCCCATGATTATATTATTTCAGGTTTAGTAAGGTAAAAGGGAATGCAAGTAATTTAACTTCATGTGACCTTCCATACAAGGACGTCACTGTCAGTATCCGATTTACATTAGTTTTTACTCAAAAATATTCAATTTTAAAACTTTTCCTCTAGAGTAACGAAAATCATCCGAGGGGGGGGGGATTCTTGAAAATAAATACTAAACTGTTCATTCTGTTATTTACTTTTTAATGTTTACGTTTGAATAATTTTTTTTTAGGTGGTTGGTGACAAAATGGTTTTACCTTCAGGGGTTACCATCAACAAAATACTTCATACATGCGACAGGGATTAAAATTATTAAAAAAATGATCTGTCTGTTTTTTATGACAATCGACAACCCTTAAAATGATTTGACAAGGAAAAACAAAAATTTAGATTTTTTGTTTGTTTTTTAAATAAAAGAAAAAAATCTATAAATTATCAATTTTGGTTATTATTGAAATTTTGACTTGAATTTTAATCTAGATGCCCGTTTCAAGCTGCTAAGAAAAGTAAAATTATTCAGCATAGGTAACGTATTTTTAATTTTGACGATAAAATTAATGCTAAAATGGAGATTACGATTAAAGATTTTTTGATTAAATAATGACAAACAAAAAAATTTTATTCGAAACTCTTAAATTAAACAGACTATTATTTTGATGGAAAACGGTTCAAATGTTTAACAAACAAAAGGGATTTTTATCAACAATGAAAGTAGTTTTTTTTGCTCTTAAAAAATTCAAAACCAGTTTTGGGATTTCACTTCTGCAAGATTGTGTAATAATTGAAGAAATAATTGATAAGCATAAATATTAAAGAGAATCTTGACGTAATTTTTATTGTTCTCCTATCAAAAACATTTGTATGTTTGATTCATAACGATACACTTTTAAGTCTTTTCTGTAAAGAAACGTATTGAATTCAGACTTTAAATGAAGAATCTCTTTTAATCGACAGAGCCTTAAAATGTTTAATATCAAATACCATATCTGATGTTTTTGTTGCCACCTATCTGATAATCGAGCTCCACCGGGGTTTCTTTTGCATTTTTTGGCGGTTTTTTTTTAAAGAAAAGTTTATTAAATAATTTCAACTCGTTATATTATCTCTTGTGTTCAGACTGGTTGTCCACAGTACGCTGAGCCCCTACGTGTCAAATGTGCCGAGTAAAGCCCACCGTGCTATAAACCCCCCTCTCCTCCCATGTGACAAGTGTGAATACTCAACCCCAAGATCAGATCGACTCAATGAACACAAGAAAATGGTTCATGAAGGCGTTCGGTGAGATTTTTATTAGATTTTTGCGTTTAGTTAAACATTTTTTCTTAACGTACTCTTACAGCTTTTTTTGTTAACTCATTTTAAGAGATTGCTTTATACATCTCAACAAACAAGCAGTTACACTGGGCTGCATTGCATTGTGATATTTGGTTCATTTTATAAATCGGCTAAAATTGGGTTAAATCAAGTCGTTTTGTAATTTCTTAAAAAAATTTAAAACATTTAAAAATATTTCCCACTTTCTTCCAGTAGATCTTTCTGTATGATTTAGAAATTGTTGCATGATTAAATTAGAAGTTAGATTTTCAATAATATCATTTTACTCTTTAAAATATCCGACTGAAATACGTTAGTGATAAATATAGAACATATCGTCGCAGAATTTCCGAAACACCAAGACACATCAAAAATTCTTCCCGCCATTTTCCTCAAAAACAAAGTTCGCGCCATTTTCCTGGAAGACGGTCGGCACAATTTTTCAAAACTCAACTTTTGCGGATTTTAGCTGAAAATTTCGACGATTAAACACCGCACCGCAATGAATTGTGTGTTTTCAGGCACCACTGTGACCAATGTGACTTTTCGACGCCACGCCGAGAGAAGTTGACAACACACAAGATGGTCACACACGAGGGTGTACGTTTCACATGTGAACTTTGCAACTTCTCGGCAATTAGAATGGACAAACTAACTCATCACAGGAACTCTGTACATATAGGGATTCGGTACCCTTGTGATATATGTGGTTTCAGCAGTACACGGAAGGATAAATTGAAACAGCATGTACAGAGTGTGCATGAGAGAATAAGGTACCCCTGTAGTTTATGTGACCATCTGTCGGTAAGAAAGGATAAACTACGGGAGCACACTCTTGTTGTACATCACGGTTTCAAATATAAATGTGATATGTGCACAGAAGAGTTTATACGCCCGGAAAAACTAAAGCATCACAAGAAGATTCATGTTCCCTTCCTTACACTTAACTAAGATTAAACTTTGATGTAATCAACATTTTTACAGAAAATAAAAGTTACAAACAATTCGTTTTTTTTCAGTTTATTTTTCAGATGTAAGTTAATCGGATTTCTGTGTTAGATGCAATAGTTTGTATTTTAATCCTTTCTTACCGCTCTTGTCAACTAGGGGTGTTAATTTTACTGTAAATAATCTTTGGCTTTTTCAGAAAATATTAAAAATTCAAAAAAGTGTCGAAAAGATGGCAAAGAAAGTTTGTATTACTAATACTTTAATTTTATAATTCTTATATCTTTGCAACCCGTCAATCTTTGATATTTCAACTGCTAGATGAAATAAACCAAAAATTTAGTATTAAAGGTTTACACCATCAGGTTGCAAAGCTAAAAGGATTAGAATATTTGACTTTGAACAAAGTTTTTGGTTCCGTAAAATTAACACCTTGTTCTTTGACAAGAAAAATGTAAATCATTTTCATGTCATGGGTTTTGGTGGATTTTACGTGTATATTGATATACGCCATTTTCTTGGAACTTCTTCAGGAGATTAACACGTGATCAAAATGGCGGGAAGTTTGGTGTTCACCCTCAAAATAGAGATATCGCGACGATACCGGAAATTGTGGATTTTTTTGTGTTTGATGAATAAAAAAGTATTTACCGATGTAATGAAATCGACCAATTTCCCGGATATATAGTTTTCTTAGTGTTCACTTTTTGTTTTCTTTAATTTCTTCTAAGTCTGTCTTTCTCGTCTTTCTATTCGATTAATTTTTTTTACTGCTTGCTTGGTTCATTTCAATGTTCCATAAATATAACATGTCAAAAGTTATAAATTCAGAGTTATAAAGATCTATATTTTAATGAAATTTTGTTCATGTAGTTTGTGTTACTTAAAAACGCAACCCTTAAAACATGACTTCTTTATCTTTTTTGTATTTAAGATTAAAATCGATGAATGGTTATTAGTTTTTGAATTGAATTGCGGGGCATATATGTATTTAATACCATTCCTTAGCAGTCTTAAAAGATATATTCAAGCAATAACAATTCATAGATAAGGTTCAGCTTTGAGCAAGACCTGTTTAGGATAAATTTGGGAATTGGAATTTCTTTATTCATCTAGAATAAAAACGCTGATGATAATTAGCTCTACATTGAGTCTTCTAAATTTAATTCATTACTTATCTTAGATTGCAAGAAAATGGACACACATTTTTAGAATTTTCCTCCTAAAATTGCACAGTTTTTCATTCTCGTTTATATTGGTGTCCGGGCATTAATTTTCTTCTTGTATCCTAGTCCCGTGAAGAAGAACCTACCCTGTAACCAATGCGAGTTTGTTGCGCAGCGTCAGGATCGATTGAACGAACATAGGAAGGTTGTACATGAAGGTTTCAGGTGCGTACCATGTACACTGTACACTGTACATGAGACTTTTTCTACGTTCAAGAATCACTTTTTGACTTATATTAATTCCTCGATAATTTCCAAGAAAATGTAGTATAGTTAGGATAAAAAGTACTATCCTAAAACCGCGCATTTTTTTAATGATCGTAAAATTCATTTAACTAACCGTTGAGACTCATAAATCATGGGGCTATAACGACGACCAAAAATAGAGTTCAATCAAATTCTTTAGAATTTCTATTTTGCTGTAAACCATGATTTATGAGACTCGGTTTTCACTTAAAGGGAATATTTACGAAACATAAAAGGGTTTGATAGCATTTAGAATGAATCAATAAATCAATCGTACCATTTTCCTTTCAACTTGATGCACGCTCAGAGCAGAACTTACTGAAATTGGGTTAAAAAATGAAAATGTACCAATTGAGGTTTGATTCAATTCTTGTTCATTATTCACCCGGTTTCCGTTCTCGCGAACGTTCCCTTTGAATATAAATTAATTTTAAATAATTTTAGACATAATTGTGACCAGTGTGATTTCTCCTCCCCCCGGAAGGATAAATTATCAACTCACAAGATGGTTATTCACGAGGGTATTAGGTTCACGTGTGATCTCTGCAACTTTTCAGCCATCAGAATGGACAAACTAACTCATCACAGAAACTCTATTCACATGGGGGTTCGGTATCCATGTGATCTCTGCGTGTTCAGCACGACGAGAAAGGACAGACTAAAGCAACACATTGAGAGTATTCATGAAAAGATCAGATATCCCTGTGATACGTGTGGATATCAGGCGGTGAGGAAGGATAAACTAAAAGAGCACATTATGGTCGTGCATCACGGCTTTAAGTTTCGATGTGCCTTATGCGGAGAGGAGTTTTTGCGACAGGATAAATTAACAAAGCACAAGAAAACTCATAATACACAGCTGTTGTTGCTTTAACTAACAAATGTCCTGGAAATATTCAAAGATTCCCGATAAACATGAGGTTTTCGTGACGATTATGAAAATTTTCGATTTTAGGCTATTCCGGGTTGTTGTTATTTTTAAAAATAAAGACAAATATCGCATGTTTCTCCAATTTTGTTTTACCTACCAAGGAATTCAGTATATGCCACAAACTTGAATGTTCTAATCCATATAGACTTAAACTTAGATTTAACTGAATTGATAAGAAAATCAGAGCTTGTGGTAAAAATGGGATTAAATTCTGAATATTACCACCCGTTCAAAAGGTAGAAATGAGATATATTATAAAATATTAATTTTACAGTCAATTCATAAAAAGTTTTTATCAGCGTCGCTAATATTTCGTTTTTTCTATGGACTCACTTCAGTGACTTTACAGATCTCCAGATAGATTGTCAAAAACTTAAAATTGTATTTTGAAAATACAAAAAAAAGATGAAAATGGAATTGAAGATTTTCCTTACTTTTCAACAACCTTATTGATATATGTTCAATCGGTTAATTTGTGAACATTGAATCTTGAACAATTGTTAAATTTTGTTTCATTAACAGTTTACACTCTTTTCCCCTTTTTATTTCAATTTTTTTTGGTCTTAGTTCATGCATTATTAAAGAAGAAAGAAAGAAATTAATGCTATTTGTTAGAAAATAAAAATGAATAGTAAATAACCTTGAAACTTTATATAAATATAAATATTATTGACAATTTGTGTAAATATACATTTTTATGATATTCTTCTAATTTTTTTTTGTTGAAAAGTTCGTTTTATGGCCTGTCATTGACAAATAAGTTGTTTATGTTCCTATTAAAAACAATTGAGACATTTATAATTGAAATCTCTAAAAATTCCTAATATCTCCCTGTAAGACAGCCCACATTTTGGAAATATTGGTCTAGGGGAGATTTGTGATTATGTTTCAAGAATCATAAGAGCGTCCCATATCATATTAGATTATCCTCAAGCTTTAACGCCAAAACACGCACACATAATACTCAAAAAACCGAGTATTTTCTGCAAGACAACTTTTATAGAAACCTTCTACATTTTTAAAAATGATTTATTGTTTTTAATTTTCTGATGTAAGTTCCTAAAATCACAATTTTGAGTTATACACGATCTAATATGATGAAGGACACCCTGTACGTACATGTTCAAGTAAGTTTTACAAATGAATGCCGCCCACTGTCATGTTTCGTGGGAGACCCTGTATATTGTGTATGCACTATATATGCAGCACAAATACTGGATTACAGTGAAATAAAAAATGAAAAAAGTGTTGCTAATAATAAAGATAATGATGTTAATTGTAATGATAATAATAATGATATTGGTTATGGAAATTATAATAGTTGTATATTAACAATGATATAAATCATAATATCGGTAATGATACTTCAAAACAAAACATTTTTCATTATTGTTGGTAGAATGTGACTTAGCCTGTGGTCCAAAAATGCAAAGCCAAAACACAGCATTGAAGGGGAGAGTTAATACTTAGGTTAAATAATTCAGGGGACTTTAGTTCCAAAGCCAACACTTGGCCCATTTTTAACACTTGAGTGTTAGAAATGGGCACAAATTGAATGACTTGTTTTTTAGGATCCCAACCCATATCCAGAGTAAAAGTCGATAGTTAAAACTATAACCAACATTTTATTAAGCATGACGAGGACAACAATTCTCAATTTAAAACTATTTTCTGGAATCAAAGTTAAAAAAGGAGTTCTTTTTATATCAAAACCCATGACCGTTTTCAAGACAATATCAGGTTTTCCATTTTCGAATATATCCTGAATTTGAATCATTGTCGCGTTTTCGAGACTAACCCACTTTCCCGTTTTTGAGTATAATCCTCAATTCAGAATAGAATTCATTTTGATAACTTACAAAGTGAATCAATGAAAGTAAAAATTATCCAATCAAGACTAAATTAACTGCAAAATTATTTCTTATACTTAATTTCCCCATTTTATTTTTTAAATAAGAGAATAAAGTTTATTTAATTTCCCGCATTCTAAATAAACTATCGGATTTCTTATTAAGTTATGATTTCTAGTATATATTGTAGGAACCAAATAATATTAAAATATTGATTTCTCAATGCTGTAATTATTATTAAATTATAAAAGAAAAGTTTTTTTTTTTACATTTTACCTTGTCAAAAAATCTTGTTTGTTATGAAAGTGTGTAAATGCTTCAAAACTGACATTGATATGAATTCGAGTAATTGTCTCAAAACCAGGATAACGCGAAAACGCGACATGAGCTAAAATGCGGTAATTGTTTCAAAATAGGGATATGTTCGAAAATGAAAACCAATATCATCAAAAACTAATTCTCACACCTTATTTTTAGTTTAAAGTTGCCTTGTTTTAATATATTGTTTTTGCCATTTTGTATAAATATATATACTCGTTTTACTCGTCTTGGATTTTAAGATACACTCAAAGATTTGACCGATTTCTAACACTCAGTGTTAGAAATGGGCCAGGTGTTAGTTTTGGAACTAATTTCCCCTGGAAATACAAAATATTAAGAAATAAAATAAGAAAACTGAGTCAATTCATATTCATTCTTCAGATGACTTGACAAGCTAAAATGGGAGAACTAGTCAGCTACTTGAAGACATGCATGGTGTATGCCAGCATACCGTTGATGTACCTGGGAATTAGCATGCTGAAGCTAGCCTACCTCGTAGCTCCGCATGTCGTACTGAAAGGTGTTAAAAACATGAGTAATCGTTTGCCCGGAATGGAGAAAATATTGCAGAATGCTGAATCGGCCGCTGATGTCAATTTTTTTTCTCCAACGAATATATCAAGGTGATCAATCTCAAAAAATAAAATATTTTAAAAACAAACAAGCAATCAAAATGTTTCTTGGATAAAAAATATTATTTTATTAAATCTTCAAAACATTTTCTTAGATCTGTTTTTTAATGAAACTAATTTTATTAACTATTTACCCTAAAAAGTCCCACTACTATTATTTGATAAGATTTTGAAGAAAGCAATTGAGTCTTTGCTGAAATCTTTGCAACCCAAAGTCGTAAACCTTAGATAATTAAAATTTTGAATTCTAATATATCAAATAATCAAAGTTTAAAATATCAAAGGTATACACCATCAGGTTGCAAAGATTTAGGGATTAGAAAATTTGAGCTTGTGACAAAGCCTCAAATCATTAAGAATGCACATGACGTCATTGAAGTAACATAAAATAGAAAGAAAAGAAAGAATATATAAAACTGCACTTATTTCACTTCAAACTTTGACACTTTAGTCTATTTTTAACCCCATATTTGGAATATTTTATCTAAAACATTGAAAATCGCAATGTCACGTGAATACGACTGTTCTAAATGTATTTATAGCGTATATGTGGATTCTCCACCTCTACTCTGTTTGTTGTTTGGGTCCAACTATAAACTGATCAATATCTATTTTGAAAATCAGAAAACATTTTTTTTCAGGCGAATATAAAAACACTTCTGAACAACATCAATAAAACAGCAGCTGAAGGTCAACCTGCTGTTAACGTGAAGCTGGTCAACCCGGATAACGGAGCTCAAGTAAACATCCTGGATTATGCAAAGTAAATGTTATCTTTTTTTTATCTTCTACTAACTGGAGTGCCCGGCGTTGCCCGTGGAATTAAAAACAAAGAATTAAAAAAAAAGATTTAGCCTTTGATAATCCCTCGTGTACCCATGGATTTCTTAAAAAAATTTCATTTAATTCGGTCCTGCTGTTTGGCCAGCTATAGCTGACATTTGTATACATATATTTGAGCAAAGAGCTTTTCTTTCATAGACAAAATAATGCTCTTTACTTATTTATTTGTTCGTTATAGTTGGTCAAGTTGGCTGACATTTTTTTGAGGGAACCCTTGGGGTGACATATAAACTCCAGCTAGTTCGTTCTTAGATTTCAAAACAAGTTTTCCATAATTAAAGGGATTGTCGTTGTAATTTCAAGTGACCTTTTATTTAGAGAGGAACATGGCCGATTCACAACGGATTTAAACCCTTATCGGATTAATTATGTGGAAGGGATCGTCGATGTTATGCCACATTTTAAATTCAGATAATTTTCTTTAATTGGATCTGCAGAAGGAAGTCACTTTGTAAAGAAACCGAAACGGAAAATAACGAATTTTTAAAGAGGTAATCATGGATATCTGATTCATACTTGATCAGAATAAAAGCTTTAAAGGAAACCGTTGTGAATCCAACATGTCACTTTGAAAATAAATAGTCACTTAATAAAACGATCAAAAAGTTCAAGCTTAATTTTCATATTTTCTTTGACATTTTAGTCTAAAACTATTATTTGTTACTTATCTTGTCCTTTCTCATTTTTCAATTGGGCGGATGCAATAGCTGAACCAGGCTATTAAGAAGGACAAGATAATTAACAAATAATAGTTTTAGACTAATATGTCAAAAAAAAGCATAAAAATTAAGCTTGAACTTTTTGATCGTTTTTTTGTGAATAAAATTCTGCCAGAAACAATTCAGTTTAATTACTGCTTGGCATGGGGGTTCAAAACATCTGACATGTTTTACATTTAAAGTTAACGGAAATGTTGTCTATTTGTTTAATTCGTGAAATAAACCCTAAATTGTTTAGATACCTGTCCATTTTAGGGATAAAGTTTATTCAAGACCACCTTTTGAAATGCTCAAAAAAAGAAAAGAATGTTTGTTTCATGTTTGTTGGGTTCATTCAAATAAATGTCAAAAGTTTGATTATAACGTGTTTTTTTTTAAAAGATTTATCATGTAAAAATAATGATTTAATGAGAACTAAAAAGTCCAAAAACATCTCTTTTTAAACAAAAACTTTTGAATTCTTCAAGGGACCGTTCACTAGAAGGCTAAAATTTTGCATGCAGCCTCTAATTTTAGTCGTCTACATGGATCACGAAGAAAATTTGAGATCGGAGATCATTGATCTCCATGACTTCATAAAATATGGGAGAATACCACTTTTTTTCCTTCTAATTCACTTATTTCAAGTTAATCAGGCATGTTTTCACATTTTGGCTAACTCATACATCATGTGCTGATATTGACACATATATCCGACCTGCCTTCAATAACAACCTCTAAAAAGGTCAAAATATGAAATCAATGTAAATGGGTCATGTGAGGTATCAAATCATAGGTTTTTTGGTGTTCCGATTCCATTCTGAGAGCCCTGTTTAACCTCAGATGGTCCTGGAGGTCGTGACCTCCAAATATCAATGACCTCCGGAGGTCAAAATATGAAATCAATGAAAATAAGTCATGTGAGGTATCAAATCACAGGTTTTTTGGTGTTCCGATTCTATTCTGAAAATATGAAATCCACGAATATTTTAATGAATGTCGAGGAACAAAATTCGCGACCAGTCTCTTTAATAATGATTTTTTTTAGAGCTGGTCGTATCCTTGTTGTTAATTTTGGTTCCTGCACCTGACCCCCATTCATGGGCAGCCTCTCAAAGTTTAGGTAAATAAATTAAATATCAATACCATTACATGGACATTTTCATTATTTTTAAACTATCATAATTTTTGCAATATGTCATATTCCAGAACTTTGGAAGTATCTAAAGAATCTATAAAATGTCCTCTTGACAATTTTAAATGTTTTTATACGTTTGTACCTAAATTGTAAACATAAACAAATTATAGCCATGAAATATGCAGAGTAAAAAAGTAGATGTTAGTTCCACATAACCTATGTCGTCATATTAAAAACAGTATTACTTGTTTACTTGAAGAGGAACTTCTAAGGGATTATCTTGATCCAAGGAAGAAGTGTCAGCTTTACTGGTGACCCATACCATTTCCGAGAACAGAGGTTTGATAGATTATTTCATCAGGGTAGGGGCACTTGGCTCAAATACATGTTTTTAAACTGTTTGACATTTCTTGCATTTTTGATGCTTTCAGGTAGTGCATTCCACTGCTGAACTATTCTATTGGAGAAGAAGTGTTTTCTTATACCTAAATTGGGTCTGAAAGCTACTATACAAAGGGACTGTTCACTTGTTCTGGTTACTCTCCTTTTAGTGTCGCCATACAGCTCAAACCAAATCTTTCTGTCCACATCATCTATTCAATGTATGATTTTGAAGATTGGTGTATGTTTTCTCTCCTCCAGTGTAGTCAGACCAAGTTCTTTTACCCTTGTTAGATAATCGGTTTCTTGTAATCCATTAACCTGTTTTAGAGCTTTTTTCTGGACATTTTCTAACCTTTCAACATCTGAAGTTAACCAAGGATTCCAGACCATAGATAAAGATAGATTGCGCATAAGACGACATTTTCATCTTGAAAGATATAAATGTACAGAGATGTTTTAAAGATATTCCTATATATAGATTAACTAGGTCGGTTGTGAACATTGGCTGTTCTTATGTCATTGAGTACTTGTGGTGTACATGAGTTTTGTAGAGAGAAATTTAAGTTAGTTTAGTCCTTCTCATGTCCTTCTTCAGTTCTCGTCAATATGATATATTGCTCAGTGAAATATTGTTGTTCAAATAGTTCCATCCCCGGAGTTTTTTTACACTCTTAGTCAAGGAGATCGCCGCTAAGCTGAAAATCCTTCAGAGAGGTACTTGATAATATTACCTAAACAAGATAATATGAACAAGATAATATTACCTAAACAAGATAATATAAACAGGATAATATAAACTAGATAACCCCGCTTATCATTGAAGTACGCTTTGACCCCTGGCCCTAGAAGTATGAGTTCGCTGACTGTACAATTCTTGGTGATTTTGCGACATAAGCTATCTATGTTTATTTATTTATCTATGTTCCAGACTGAACAAGAGAACTCAAGATGAAGTCATACATATGTCTTAAACAGATTTATAGATGTAATTCTATCTCTATTGGTGAAAGCTCTCAGAATCTGGTTCAGAACAGCCGGCCATAGCTGTGTTTGCTGCTTTCTGTCACTGTATACTCGGTTTTTAATTATCATTCACTCCTATTCCTTTTCCTTTGTATCTGATTGGAATTTTTCCCCTCCAATGTGGTATTCATAGCGTGGATTATTTTTTCCCAAGTGAATAATTTTGCATTTACTCGCATTAAATTTCATCCCCCACTTGACTGACCTGTCCTAGAGGTTATTTAGAGCTGTTTGCATAAGAATTTCATCCTGAGCTGACTTGATTATCTTGGCTCTTTTAGAATCATCAGCAAACTTATTAATACAATCCAGGGTCTTCACTGCATCATCCAGGTCATTTATGAAGGTTCTAAAAGCTTTTGGGCCAAAAATGCTGCCTTGTGGGACTCCAGACTTCCCTGGCATCCACTCTGAGAGACTGTTCCCAACCTTTACTCTCTGTCTTCGATCTGTAAGCCAGTTTTGTATCCAACCAAGAATGTTTCCTGTTATTGACATTGATCTTATCTTCTCTAGCAACCTTAATTTGGCACTTTATCAAAAGCTTTTGTAAAGTTCAAGTAGACCATGTCAACAGGGTTTCCCCTGTCTACCTGATAAGTTACAAAATCAAAGAACTCCAATAAGTTTGTGGAGTATGATATGGCAACATTAAGATTTCTATTAAAAAGTTATTAGTATAATCTAAAATTTGTCTTTCGTGAATTAATATAATACTATATCAATTATAAATAACACAGACAAAATTATATCATATTTACATTGTTTCTTTCCCGAGCACCGGGGTACCCATTGTAAATCAAAATCTATAAATGGAGGTTAACTTTTAATTTATGTTTACAGTCCCTATAATGGGCACCTCGCTCCCCCCCCCGTCTTTTTTAAAATCTCAAGATTGTTATTTATAGCGGAACCAGAGCTAGATTTGAGAATATGGTGGATTTTATCACAGTTTATATTGAAGAAGCACATCCTAGCGATGAAGATCATTTCAAGGAGAATATAGATATTAAAACTCATCAGAATCTCCAGGTAATAACCAACCTATACAATCTTACATTGAACAACAGACTGAATCACTAACCCACTCAATACTACTAAAATAACAGACTGAATCACTAACCCACTCAATACTACTAAAATAACAGACTGAATCACTTACTCACTCAATACAACTAAAATAACAGACTGAATCACTAACCCAATCAATACTACTTAAATAACAGACTGGCTGAATCACTTACTCACAGGATTAAATGACTCGAGTAAATAAATCACTTAATCAATAACACACTGATTAAATAATTTACTTAATCTCACATTCACTTGACTGTATGACTAAATCACAAACTTACTGACTGCATGACTTACAATTAATTGATAAACTATTCATTACTCACTGACTAAATGACTTACTTAATCACATACTACAGGGTGTCCCAAAAAACATGGGAATTCAGTGACGATTTCGATATCGTCTTTGTTATGAATTAGCTTTGTAATACCTAATTTCAAAAGCCATAATATTATTATGTCTGCTAGAGTTTATTTTGTGAAAAGGGTAAAAGACTGTAATGATGAGTTTATAATGTCTCAGCAAGACGACCAAGTTTAGTTTACTCTATTGTATAATGTAATTTTCTTGTTTTACTAAGTACAACCGTATGCAGTCAAAACATAAACAAAGAAAATGTGAACATAGCAGACGAAACTCTTACTGATTACAGCTTTCTCCGTAGGTATTACTATACTAAATCAAATAATTATTTAAAGAGACGATATTGACTTCGTCAATGAATTCCCATGTTTTTTGGGACACCCTGTATTTAAATGCTTTACCTAGTCACATATTCACTGACTAAATGAATCACTTAACACACTTACATTGAACGACTTACTGATTCGCATAAATTCTGACTTAATAAGACTTACTTAATCCCCAAACTCCCTGACTGAATGAATCACCATAACCCTTACATGCATATTGCATACTAAAATGTACTACGAACTACGAAGGGTTATCCTTAAAATAACTTTTACCTCCATAATTAGTAATAAAAAGATTTTAAGTAGGGTTTCCAGCGAAATGGAAAAATTGTTTCGAGAAAAAAATTTTCGTGACCATTTTGCTTCATTTTTGCATTTCGTTCGCTCGCGAAATATCAGAAAATTTTAGCGAAAAAAATAATGCCAAACTTTCGCGAAAAAATAATGCGGAAATTTCGCGAAAAAAATGCAAAAATTTCGCAAAAAAATGGAAATTATGCAAAAAAATGGGGGCATTCATTCAGTTAGAGAATTTTTATATTTGGGGGCATTCATTCAGTTAGAGGCAAAGTGTGGGACAAATTTTTTACTATATTTTACGGGAAATTTGTTTAGTTTGGGGGAAATCTCAAATCTTTATTTTTGGTTTTTTCCAGTTTGGTGAATTTTGTGTATGGGAAACCTTAAATCTTTATTTTGGGGTCAAATTTTTTTTCTGAAGAAATGATATAAAGGGGCATTTTTTTAAACTAAGAGTTATTTTTTTGTGGGAGGGGGGCAAAACCTCTTATCAACATAAAATAAGGGGAATTTTTTTTTTATAGGGCTGTAAATTTTAAAGTTGGTTGTATTTATAAAACATTTGGTTATAAAAAAAAATTCAATTTAGGTGCAAATTAAAAATATTTGATGGCATTTAAAAAAAACAAGGGTTATAAATGTTGGATAAAGGGGCAACTTTAAGTCTGGTTGGGCAATTTGAATAAGAATGTAAGTGTAATTTTAAAAAATCCAAATTTGGAGGCATATTTTAAAGAAAGAGGGAAAATAAAAAGAATCGGAGTTTATTTTGAAAAATTATATAGTTGAATTTGAGTTTGCTTAAATAGTGTAGGTTTTAAAAAAATTACTGTGGGGGCATATTTTTCTTAAATTTTCGAGAAAATTTGCTATTTTTTTTAATTATGTGAACTACTGTTTAGGAAGGGGGGGGGCAAGCAGCAAGCTCCTCTTAATCAGGCTATGGGGGTGGCTGCCACCCCCCTAGTTGCGCGCCAGTTCCTTAGCATTGATAGAATCCTCATACGTCTTGCTAGCCTCCATTTTATTCAGTGACGTCATATGAGGATTCTTTCTATCTATACTCAGGAGACGTTATTTTCCGTACATTTGAGCGCATCGGGAGTACACCTTGGGACCAATACATATTGAGATACTTAAGTACAAAAGTTGTGCATCCTACCTAAAAAAGTTGTGCATCCTACCTAAAAAGTTGTGCATCCTACCTAAAAAAGTTGTGCATCCTACCTAAAAAAGTTGCCTAAAAAAGTTGTGCATCCTACCTAAAAAGTTGTGCATCCTACCTAAAAAAGTTGTGCATCCTACCTAAAAAAGTTGTGCATCCTACCTAAAAAAGTTGTGCATCCTACCTAAAAAAGTTTTGCATCCTACCTAAAAAAGTTGTACATCCTACCTAAAAAAAGTTGTACATCCTACCTAAAAAAGTTGTGCATCCGACCTTCTATAAGGTTGTTCATTTGACCTGTAAATGCAGTGCATCCGACCTACAAAAAGTCTGCATCCAACCTGCAGAAGTTTGCAACCGACCTACAGTAGTTCGAATACACTAACTTATTTAAAATGAGTGTGTATCCGACAAACCGTTCATCGGACCAACAGCAGCTAGAAGATGCTGAAAATCATGTGCGGGTGGGTCCAAAGTATCGCAGGAAAGATGTAACGTTGGACGGATGTAATACAATATTTTTAACTTGCAGTGCAGCAGTATATATCTTGCAATTATAATATTAAGAACTAGCTAATGGGCCCGGCATTGCCCGTGGAATTTTTTATTTTATTTTGAAAAATATATATTTAAAAAGATTATAAATTTTTTTTTTCAAATTCTTTTAGTTCTAAGACACCCATGAGAGTCCACAAAAAATGTCAGTCCATTCGGTCCAACCGTTTGGCCGGCTATGGCCAACATATACATGTGAATGTCTTGTTTTATTATTTGGAATTAATACAAAGAACAGTCACTGGGAAATATGAAGAATTTTGATTAGATACGGGCATTTTTTTTTGATAAATTTAAATCTGAACGATTTTGAATTTGATTTTACAATTTATTTTCAGGTTGACAGGATGGATAATGCGGCAAATAAATCATATGGCGCATTTCCGGAACGTCTCTACGCCATATTGGATGGTGAAGTAGTTTTTGCGGTGAGATCATTTGACCTGAATATAATCGTTTCTTCAAAAAAATTATTTGATGAATTTTGAATAATTTTCTGATTCAAATGCTTTTGGATTATGCACTAATTTTAGGGAGGTATCGGTCCGTTTCAATACAGCCTGGAGGAACTGGACACATTTCTGGAAATAAAACTGGGCAAAGAGAAAATGAAATGTCGATGAAAATGTTTAAACATGATAAATATGGAGCAATGAAGGATCAGTTGAAAATCTACGGACAAACTAATCTGAATGATAATCTCATATTAATTTAAGGGTTAAACTGAAATAAATTGAAACTCGAGTAAAGTTGGCTGGCACGAGAGAGGGAGAGATATATAAGGCCATGAACCCCAAAAATTGCATTCCGAACACAAGACAATAAGAAATAAGCTGTGCTTAAGATCAGATTAATTTTGATTAATCCACCCTGAAAAAATAGTTTCGGATCTGGGAACATTAATCTTGATTTACTAACTTTTTTTTTAACAAAGAATTAGAAAAAATTTCATTTTTATTTTTTTTCTCGCTCAACAGATCCGGATCCGAATCCTAAGCACCGGAAATAAGATCTCTGTACATCACAGATTCTAATTCTATACGGATTTGAAGTCTGTATAATATTTTCGAAAAGCCACAATTCTGATATTTTGACAATCTTATCAATTCGAGCAACAAAGTTTTTAATATTAAAATCTATCACCCAGGTTATATGATCAAACTTTAGGTATTTCAAATGCATAAAAAGGCTCCAAAAACTTAAGTTCGGAAAAATTATATTTATCAAAGTTGATCTAATTTTTGTAACTTTGATTTTTTAAATGACTGTTTTATCCGATTTCTTTAAATTAAAAAGTACACATTCAAAGTTTCTTGAGTTTTAAAAAAATAAAAAATAACAAACTGGGCCAAGTATCAAGTCGCAAATATTTACATATAAATTTTCTATGGAAATAAATTGGCAAGTTTTATTTAAAAATAGCGACAATTTTTACAAAATTTTCAATAATAATTGCGTTAGCAAGTCAATGCAAATTTTTAAAACACGATACAATCGCTAATCGAAATATTTACATCAAAATTGCTTAAATATGTTAACAAAAAGTTATTTTTGATCACAAATTAGTCTTTCCATAATGCTTTGTGACTATGCTATTGCGTAGTGTTCACCGAGTGGGCAACTGAACCAGAGCTATTTTAGTGTTTAAAAATGTCAGGAATGTAGAGATAAAGAAATGTCTGAAATGTAAGTTTTGATTTTCTGTGGATCCGGAGAACAAAATTTTAAATGTAATTGTAGGTATTATTAATTTAATATTAAGATTTTAGACATCACATAAATGTTAAGAATGTAGGTATCAAATATATGTTAAGAATGTAGGTATCAAATATATGTTAAAAATGTAGGTATCAAATATATGTTAAGAATGTAGGTATCAAATATATGTTAAGAATGTAGGTATCAAATATATGTTAATAATGTAGGTATCAAATATATGTTAAGAATGTAGGTATCAAATCTATGTTAAGAATGTAGGTATCAAATATATGTTAAGAATGTAGGTATCAAATCTATGTTAAGAATGTAGGTATCAATTGTATGATTAGAATTTAGTTATCAAATACATGTTAAAATTTAGGTATCAAATATATGCTAAAAATGGAGGTTTAAAATATGTGATACAGGAATGTAGGTTTCAAATAAATGTAAAAAATGTAGTTATAAAATAAGTGTCAAGAAAGTAAATTTCAGCGGAAACAAAAAGTAAGTTTCAGAAAAAAATTCTTTTTAATATACGTAACACAAGGCATTATGTAAAAGTAGGTTTTAATCTTAACAAAAAAATACAGTTTTCAATATTTCCACCTGACGAATTTGCATACAGTAATAACCAATAAACTCTGGAATAGGAAGACGACTTTTAGACTTAAGTTATGACTTTAAATACTCCAATATGCGTGGGATGCAAAAATTGTGCAGTGTAAAATGTAAGTAGACTCATTTCACTTTTTTTGTGATACTAAGTGTCCAGTAAAACTATTTTCTTTGTAATAACATCAAATACACTTAAATATTGCTATAAAGTCGTCTTCCTATTTCCGCGTTTTCTGGTTATTATTGTAGTTCACCATTTTGCTGTCTTTCTTTTCCGCATTTTCTGAGTCAGGCATGTTGTTAACATTGTGCATTTAAATTGTCTGATATAATTGCTTGATTATTAGTCATCCGATTTTGATTTCTTTGGACAGGAAAGTTTTTATTTCTCGGGAAAGTCTAACTATCAAGGTTCACATGCAGTTTCTGGTCAGGTTGACCCTCTTCAAAGGACTGATTGATAAAACCGCCTTAACAAATAAAATTTGTCTCTTTTATA
Organism: Eurytemora carolleeae; assembly: GCF_000591075.1. Lineage (NCBI taxonomy): Eukaryota > Metazoa > Arthropoda > Copepoda > Calanoida > Temoridae > Eurytemora > Eurytemora carolleeae. Next base: position 50,953 of record NW_019396314.1, on the reverse strand, counting down.
ATAAGAGGTATTACGGGGGGGGGGGGGTGAAATACGTTTTGCCCTGTCACTTGTTAAAATAAGTAATAATTCGCCCCAAAGATTAAAGTGTAAGCCTTTTCAGTTGAAAATTATTGACTTAACGAATGTCATTATTAATAAATTTTATAAACAATATTAAAATATTATCTTAAAAATTGTTATTTTAGTAATTTTGTTATTTATGTAATATTCCAACAAATTATTACCTGTAACTCTACCTTGAGGATGATTAGTAGTTTGATGTGCTGGCGCTTTCCTGTGGCACAATGAAGATTTAAACACTTATAAATCATAATAATAAACAACTCAACAAAACCACAAACAATTCAAACAATAATTAATTAAATCCTGCTTCCGTTGACAAAGCTCTTGCAAGGGGTCTGTCAACACATTTTCAAGTGACCCTTTATTCATAGTTACTTTTTTTCTTAGTGAAATTTGGTATTTTCAATTTATCTCTCCCTGTAAGTGACATGCAGATTTACTTAAAGAAACAAGGATGGAATTTGGCGGCTCATTAATCTCATTTTTATAACAATAAAACGAAACCTTCGTCACGTTTTCAACGCTGTGAATCGGGCATGTAACTCTTAAAATGGAGAGTAACTCAAGAATAAATAAATAAAACCCTACATTCCTTTTCGTAGAATTCCAGGGTTCGCTAAGGCGGCGCCTGTTCAGCTGAACTGGGACATCATACAAAGATTGTGACACATTGGAGGCGTCACAAGAATTCGATTCCGGAGGCACATTGGAGGCGTCACAAAGATTCGATTCTGGAGGCACGTTGGAGGCGTCACAGAAACTTAATTCCGAGGGAACATTTGAGGCGTTACTGGGGCTAAATACCGGAGGCACATTTGATGCGCCAGTGTGACTTAATTCCAGAGGCAAATTGGATGCGTTGCAAGGACTCAGTACTGGAGGAAATGTTTTAGATTTGCGAAGCTTTGGAGGCAACCAAACCACTGAACTGTTAATATTCAATCTAGAGGTTCCAACCTCCGAATGCGCATGCTCATTTCCACCAACCTTGCTCTCTTGCTTCTCCATTTCTTTCTTTATCTTTCCTTCTTCTTCATTTCTGTTTATTTCTTCCTTTACTGTCTCTTCTTCTTGTCTCTCAGTCTGTGAAGATTCAGAAACCCTTCCTGGTTCCTCAGAACTCTTCCTCCAACTCCTGACAGAGTTTCGAAACAAAACAAAACGCATTAATAATAAAAAGAACCTTTTTTAGTTAAAGGAAGTGACCGGCTATGTAAGGTAGTTGAACTGAGTATGCAGTGTTGTCGAAAATCCTGAGTTTGAGCGCAAATTCGACGTTCAAAACTCCTGATTTGGGGGTGGATACGCTTTCAGAATTAGTTTTTTTTAAATTATTAAATAACGACAACGAAAAATAAAGTAAAAATTATACAGTAATCTAATTAGATGGCTAGGAACATATTTCAAAAAAGAAATTTGTCAATAAATCAATGCTAAAATCGATTATTTCGTTTACATTATTATATTGAATTTCTAATTTTCATTGAATTTATTCGCAGATTTCTTCAATTTCTTTAAATGTCGTCTTTTCAATAATAATTATAGAAAATCTGCAAACATCTTTGTGAATAACGAGAAACTATAATAATGAGATAATAGAAACTAATAATTGAACAAGATTACTTATTTTCGATGACAAGATTAATTTTCATTTTCTCAAAATGTTCCTGTAGTTTATTGTAGAATATTTTTACATTTTATGTCGTCGTTAATTAATAATTTAAAAAAAAACTAATTCTGAAAGCGTATCCACCCCCAAATCAGGAGTTTTGAACGTCGAATTTGCGCTCAAACTCAGGATTTACAGACTTTTAAAAAGTTTAATATGTCTCAAATGAATCTGTAAGAAGTTTTCCACAACACTGCATCCTCAGTTCAACTACCTTACAAAGCCAGTCACTCCCTTTAAGCTTCAACGACTTAACTCTATATCCACCGGAAAAATGTGTTAAATTGTGGGTTTTTAAATCGGGGAAAGTTGCCAATTTCTGCCAGCTTGAGATTCAGGAATACAAAACCTCCCTGTTATCAAAAGGATGGATAGCAGATTAATTTCATGAAAAGCTTTAATTTAAAATATGTTTTGCCTGCATATCTCATCTCCTATTACTCTTATTATTGGACCCAAAAAAACAAATAATAATTTTTATGCTTATTACCTTCTCGATATGATGGTAAATTTAGCAGGACTCAGTATATTTATCAGTCTCTTCACTACTCCTGTAATTTTAAATTATTATACATCCTGGCTTTCTCGCATCACATCGCATTAAATCGCATTAAACCAAATCGAACCAAACCAAACCAAACCAAATACACAAACCAACCTGAGATTATTGAACACAAACCAAACTAAGATGGTTAAACAAAAATCAACCTGAGATTATTGAACACAAACCAACCTGAGATTATTGAACACAAACTGAGATGATTTAACACAAACCAACCTGAGATTATTGAACACAAACCAAACTGAGATGGTTTAACACATACTAACCTGAGATTCAATATTTGGGAGAGAAACCATTCCATCAGGATGAACTGTAGCCTCCAAGATGGGCCGTATATCTGCAGAACTTAAACTTTTATTGAACTGATCCATGACTGGAGAAAAGGGTTGGTTTTCATCAGTTTTTTCTGATAAAACTCTAAATATTATATTAACCTTCTTTTATGTTCTTATAAACTTCAATGGAAAAATATAGCATAAGTATAATTGCTGGAGAGGCTATTAACTACCTTTTGTATGATTCAAATATGAAAAATTATTAAAATTCTACTTATCCTGTCTACATTACATACCTAAAGGCAGAAGATGGACGTTGAGGCACCTCAAATTCAATAGAATCTAAGGAGCAAGCTGACTCATTTCGTTCCCTAATCATGTCCCATGGAGCTCCTGTATCATCTGGAGTATCCAATGATATGGATGGAGTAGAACATGTTGGATCCAATGATATGGATTGAGATGATGAGGGGAGGGCACTGTAGTCCTCGGAGTTCAATGCAATGTGAGGAAGAGGAGCAGTCTGAGGTCTAGGTAAAATGTCCCTAAAAAGAGAAAAAATAATCCAAATGGATACACGAATCTGAAAAAACGTTTGTTTTAACATGACAAGAAAGTCTGTACTCTATGGTCAAGCATGTCTAAACTAGTGGGAGGGCGATTTAAAATTTTAGGTTAAATAAGCGTATTTTCATCATACCGCAGGGATTATGACTTCTTCTGCATCCCGCTTTTCTGCAAAAACTTCCGAAAACAACCTTTGTGGAAATGAATAGAATATTAACCTGGGAAGCGAAGAGAAATGTTTGCTGAGAAGCTCCTGCCGGGATTCATGTTGTGGAAAATCTACTGGATACTTCAGATGCTTCTTCTCTACATCCTTCCCCTTGTCTACGGAGTTCCAACCACTAAATCCTCCAAAACTTCCGGATTTTTGAATCGGAAATGGATTCAAGGGTTTCGGAAGCAGGCTCTCGGAAACTGTATTTGGTTTTCTGGTTGATGGGCGCATCGTAATATACGGAACAGATACCTTTCTGACCGGGGTCTCAATAGCTTGGAACAAATGATGGTTTTCATTGCTTGGACAGGAAGTAGCGACATCTTTGGTATTTACAGGCTGTTCTTCAAGATTCTCGGAGCTGTTGATCGTTTTAAGTTCTTCTTCTACTTTAGTAAATGTTTGGGATAAATTCTTCTGATCAGATAAGTCAGTATTACTTGCTGGAACAGATATCGGAGGTGATGCGATACTGAATATTTTGTGTCAGAAATATTTTAGGACTAAAGCTCTGAAGGCATTTTTTTTATTGTAAGAGGGATTAGCTTCAGAACCTCCCTTTGGATATCAATCATTTTTAAGATGGCAATGACAGATTTATACAACGGTGCCCATGAAACCTTATTCTAATTAAGAATGTCGAAGACAACACCAGTTTTCTGACTCGAAAGTCGTATAATTTTGATAATTTCTCCATTATTTCCTTTAAGCAAGAAATGCACAAGTAAATCACTTTTGCAGAGATACTTAAATAATATAACAGTTTTAACAAAAAAGACATGGATATCTAATTCATACTTGATCAGGCAAAGCTTTTAAGCTTTTTGTTGAAAATCGGGCATTGCCATCTTTGCATGGAGTCTCAAATTATGCGTACAGTCCCTTTAAGTAGGTGCATTGGTTGCTTTTTAGATAAAATATTTCAGATGTTTATGTATTACCAAGGTTTCAGATAAAAATCTGTATTTTTAACAGCTGTAGAAAATGAAATTTAATGAAAAATGTGTTGAATCAAAAATCTTATGGTTAAAAGTGCGCACTGGATCTATAAAATAGGAGGAATCTTATGAATTCATTTATCATCAAAATCTAATTATAAATTCTTATTGAATGAAATGAAGAAAAGAATGATTTCCAGCTTACACGGAAAAGTTTAGAAAAATATGTATAAATATATAAATATTTTCTAACACACCCTATAGGCCTCGGAGATGGAGGCACCTGGTAGCGTGTCATCTCGTCTATCTAACAAAAAGAATTTGGTTAAAACTGCATTTTTTCTTTATTGAAAAGAAAAAATTAAATGAGAAAACTAAATTTTTCTAAACCGCCAGAAGGCGAAATCCACAGCGGTAATTTTAAAATTTGTCAGCAATTAAAGGAACTATTAACATAATTTCAAGTGATCGTTTTTATTTATTTCAGCTCACAACGGTACACTAAAAAGATTTGTGTGATCAAGAATGAATAATCTCTCTATGTTTCTCTTTCAGATTTTCAATAATTTTAATTGGGTTCCTCTAAAAAATTTACTTCTCCCTTTCTGTCAGAATTAAACACCTTTCTGCACGGTAGAAAAACATTAACATTACACATTATTGATCAGATAAAGGTTCAAATAATACCTTTGTAAATCGGACATGCCGCTCTTGAAATGACGAGTCATTTGAAATTACAACGACAATTCCTTTAAGTTTCTAATCTACTGAAACCGACTGCCTTGTATTTTCACAATTTCTCTTTTGCCCAAGAGCAGATTTTGTTGCTCAATTATTTAGTCGGTGTTTCCATCAGACGACGCGACGCTCTAAATTGCTTCACTCCTGAGATTCAAAAGTTCTTCAAATTGTTGTGAATATTATTAAAACTGGTGAATAACCTACCCCAGCTAGATAAAGTGGATTTTCAAAGGCTCTGACAGGAACATCATAATCTGAGGACACTTGTCGTACTCTGTACAAACAAATAATTATGAGCTTTTTGAAAAAAGTTAAATTTAACTATTTAATTCAGTTTAAGTGTTTATCTATATTCTATTATAAATTTAGTTTGTTAGTTCGTATCCAATAGCCGTCATAACGGCTGAACCGATCGGGCCCAAATTTTGTATGGCCCCTTACATGACTCCAGGAAAGGTTAAATAAGCGACTAGAACAAGAATAAATATAAAAAGGCTCTATCAAACTTGCAGATTGAAGCCTTAAAATGTTCAACATATGTTAACTATAATCTTAGGAACCCAGTTTTCCCTCGAGATCTAATTTATTTTATTAAACCAAGCTTTAACTCTCCCAGGATCTAACGAGTGACCCGAATCAAAGTTTGAGGCAAATCGGTCCGAGGTTTATATAAGTTATGATCCGATGTATATAAAGCTGGACAGACAAACAAAGATGACCACGATAACTAGCTTTTATTAAAATAGTTTTCCTCGAGTTTTGATAAATCTCCGGTATTTGCTGTTCCTCTTCAAACCCGGGACAAACCTAAAATAAAAATTTTCCTACAAAATGACTCTTCTGATGCCCTCGCAATCTGGACTGGAATCAGAGGCGTATACAGTCCCATGGACTAAATCCTGAATACGCATCTGACTGGAATTAAGCCAATTTTTTAGTCAAAGTCTAATGAGGCGACTTTACATATATATCTCAAGAAAGTCAGACCACATTTTGAAAATAGCAGGACTAGGGCTATTTTGTTATTCTTGTTTCATCAATCATATTTATAAAAGTAGATTATAAAGTCGTTTGATTAATTATAAGTTAATTCCGGGTCTTTCTGATTGGGACTGTACTAACACCAGGGGCGTATAAACAGTGACTATATTAGAAAACTCTGAAATAGTATGACGACTGTTAGTGAAGTGTTAAAATAAATGTTTCCGTTAATTAGGGATTTTTTAAGTGTCTAGTAAAGCTAATTGTTAGAACATCAAATTTGTATTAAATGCCCTACTCCATAAAAATCTTTCAGACCCGTATCAGTCCAGGTACAACTTAGCTAACATATGATTGAAAGATGAACAAACAAGAAAATGCCAAAACAAGAAGAAAATGAAAAACAAGAAATGCCGAAATATTTCTATCTAATATCTTATTAATATTTAAAAATATTGTAAAATTCAATTAAAATAAATTATTAAAGTTAAAAATATAAGCATGGTTAAGCTAATTACAATACAGGTTTGACGTAATTATTTACAGACGTAGTTAGGCTAGGTTAATCGTATTACAAGTTTTGCGTAGTTAAGTATAAGCTCAATTAGATTTACAGACAATGTAAAACGTAATTTAGCTAGGTATGTTCAAATGTATAACTTTGGGATTTCATAGGGTATTTAATACAACTACTACTAGTATTGCTTTAAAATCCTCTTCCTATCTCAGAGTTTTCTGGTTATCAACGTACACTGGGGTCAAAGGCCACCCCACAAAGTGAAAAATATGATTTTCATGGGGATCTTGCCCTCAACGGGGGCTCCTCCTCCCCCATTGTAAAAAATTGCATGAATGAGCCACGAAAAACTTGCCTGAGCCGAGGTGAAAGATTTAAACTCCGTGTTGTTATTGTGAACTGCAGTACGGTTGTCAAAACCTGTTTTCGTTGTGTTGTTGTTATTGTTGAATTCTTGAGGATTTGACAGGTTTGGAATAAGATAACCATCAATACCTGGGATTTAAATCTTTCTTTTAAATAGAGCATAAAAATATCAACCATCACTCTGAAGAAATCGGAATAGGCTACCTGCTTTTTCATTTATGGATATCCTTGATTCTAAGTGTTCAAGGAAGGCCTTGAACACAAGATGGCTATCCATCAATCCATCAATCTAGGATGAATATTCGTAAATCTAAGATGGATATCTATAAATCTAAGATGGATATCTATAAATCTAAGATGGATATCTATAAATCTAAGATGAATATCTATAAATCTAAGATGAATATCCATAAATCTAAGTTGGATGATTGATATCAATGAATCTAAGATGGATATCTATGAATCCAAGATGGATATCCATGAATCTTAAGTGTTACATCCATGAATCTAAGATTTATATCCATGAATCTAAGATGGATATGTGTAAATCCAAGATGGATATTCATGATCTAAGATTTATATCCATGAATCTAAGATGAATATATGTATATAAATCCAAGGTGGATATTCATGAATATAAGATTTATATTCATGAATCTTAAATGTATATCCATGAATCTAAGGTGGATATCCATGAATCTAAGATGCATATCCATAAATCTTAAATGGATATCCATGACTCTATGATGGTTATCCATAAATCTAAGATGGATATCCAAAAATCTAAAATGAATATATATACGAAAAATATCCTTGAATGAGATTCTCCTGTGTTTAAAAATAAATTCAATTAATTATGCACCATGTAAATATGTTTTCTGTTAAAAGATGGATTCCTGTGGATGTATCTCCTGTTGTCCCAGATAGAACTAGAGGATACTGGTAATCATGACCCATCTCTGCTCCAGCCCTAAACCACACAATTTTTCATAAATAATCGAAGATTGGGTGAAGTAAAAGAAATAAGAAAAATTGTTAAGATCTGAAAGGGAACACGACATATCCCACTGCTAACAATACCTGAGTTTATCTGCTATATCAAGTAGATATCCCACTGGTAACAATACCTGAGTTTATCTGCAATATCAAGTAGATATCCCACTGCTAACAATACTTGAGTATATCTGCTATATCAGGTAGATATCCCACTCCTAACAATACCAGAGTATTCTGCTATATCAGGTAGATATCCCATTCCTAACAATACCTGAGTATATCTGCTATATCAAGCAGATATCCCACTGCTAACAATACCTGAGTATATCTGCTATATTAGGTAGATATCCCACTGCTAACAATACCTGAGTATATCTGCTATATTAGGTAGATATCCCACTCCTAACAATACCTGAGTATATCTGCTATATTAGGTAGATATCCCACTCCTAACAATACCCGAGTATATCTGCTATATCAGGTAGATATCCCATTCCTAACAATGCCTGAGTATATCTGCTATATCAGGTAGATATCCCATTCCTAACAATGCCTGAGTATATCTGCTATATCAGGTAGATATCCCATTCCTAACAATACCTGAGTATAGCTGAAATATCAGGTAGATATCCTACTCCTATCAATACCTGCGTATAGCTGCCATATCAGGTAGATATCCCACTCCTATCAATACCTGCGTATAGCTGCGATACCAGGTAGATATCCCACTCCTAACAATACTGGAGTATAGTTGCTATATTAGTTAGATATCCCCCTGCTATCAATATCTGAGGTAGATCTGCCATATCAGGTAGATATCCTACTCCTGACAATACCTAAGTAGAGCTGAAATATCAGGTAGATATCCCACCCCTAACAATACCGGAGTATAGTTGCTATATCAGTTTGATATCCCACTGCTATCAATATCTGAGGTAGATCTGCTATATCAGGTAGATATCCTACTCCTGACAATACCTGAGTATAGTTGCTATATCAGTTTGATATCCCACTGCTATCAATATCTGAGGTAGATCTGCTATATCAGGTAGATATCCTACTCCTGACAATACCTGAGTATAGATGCTAGGTCGGAGAAACCAGCACGTTCCGCAATCTCTATAGGTGTCATCCCATCCAAATTCGGAACCAGGATCTGCTTACCCCAACCTGGATATAAAAAAAACAGTGCTTAGGATCCGAATCCGGATCCGTTGGATCCGCAGCATTTAGGCTTCCTGGATCCGGATCAGTAAAAATATGCTGATCATGGATCAGAATCCAAGGGCAAAATGTCAAAAAAATGAAGAAAAAAAATCTGTTGCTCTCAAAACTTAAATCTGAACTGTTGAAAAAAGAGAGATTTTCGAAACTGTTCTTTTTCTGTTAAAAAAATCATTAAATCTTTAATAAATGTTCATTGCTTGGATGCAGATTTATATCAGGATCCATTTTTTTCCAGTGCGAATTCAGGATTCGCATCAAAATTAAATGGATCCTAAGCACTGAGTGTAAAACCATTGGTGAGAGTCCCAATTGAGTCATTATGACAGTTTGAATATTATTAAACGTTTTAATCAGAAATGAAGAAAAATTGATTCATATGATAAAAAAATTGAAAACATAAAATTAACTTTTATAAAAATATACTTATCAGAATTTTTCTCAAATAAAACCGATTTTCTAAATACTATGTTTAGAATAAACGATAAGAAATGACAAAAGAGCAGCAAAATAAAATTTGTGAGAAATATTTAATCCCAGGTTGTACAAACAAAGAGAATAGAAAAGTATAGAGAGGAATTAAGTCAAAAAAAAGTGTAAAACACCCATTTCGTTGTATTGTTTCCAAACTGCAGGTGTACTTCACACATTTGGGCCCTGGAACATCTTTTTATAAAAAAAATTCTTAATCTTTTTAAAAATTATCTCTAAATCAATTCTCTGACAACCTAGTATGCATTCCTGAGTTAATTTCAGCATAAGCTTAAAAATCCCGAGTTCATTTCAGCATAAACTTTTTACAACGAAGAAATTGTAACGGATATGTCCAGGGATCATACTGTATTATTGTGATGTACTGCGTGTAATTTGTGAACATTTATATAAATTGTATACATTGAACTCCTTTTCAGGCTCAAAGAGACTGAACAAATTCATACCGAGGGATATTTCCCTTCTATTATAATCTCTGTTCTGTGTGTACAGAGTTACCCACAACTGATGAGACTTCAGTGACGACTGTACTGTTTTCTTATTATTTCTGATTCCCGCAATTATATAAACTTGTTATTGTCTTTACTTCATCAATTATATAAACTTGTTATTGTCTTTACTTAATCAATTATATAAACTTGTTATTGTCTTTACTTAATCATTTATATAAACTTGTTTTTGTCTTTACTTAATCATTTATATAAACTTGTTTTTGTCTTTACTTAATCATTTATATAAACTTGTTTTTGTCTTTACTTAATCATTTATATAAACTTGTTTTTTTTCTTTTTTCTTTACCTAATCATTTATATAAACTTGTTTCTTTCTTTACTTAATCATTTATATAAACTTGTTTCTTTCTTTACCTAATCATTGGCTAAGTCATAAAATATTACATTAAAAACAGCAGCCTTAATCTAACCTTGAACTCGTCATATTTACAGAGTTTTAGGTCGTCTTTACAGTCTCATCCTTTGTGGGTAAAATAAATAACCCGGTATATATTGTATACCTAGATGTATGAGAGATAAAGCAACATTCTTAAATCCAAGATGGGCAGCCCAATGAAGAAGAGTTTCCCCGTTCAATCCTAAATATTATATCTTTATTCTTTTATAAACAGCGCATGGGATCTAATTCAAGCAATCTTGTCTCGAGATATCAAAAGCATAGTTTGAAACACCATCAAATATTCTTAGGTTCGTTTATCAACATTCAAACCTAGAGTTTATCAAAAGGTGTTTGATAAATAATATATACCTAGAGTTTATCAAAGATTTAATAATAACTAGAATCTATTAAAAGAGTTCAATAGTCAAGTTTTAAGAAGGGTACAATATATACAAAAGTTTATCTAAGGTTTAATATATACCTAAAGTTTATCATAGGTTTAATATATACTTATAAGTTTATCAAAGGTTCAGCCCATACGATACCTAGAGTTTATCAAGGTTTAATATACACCTTGAGTTTATCAAAGTTTAATATATACCTAAAGTTTATCCAAAGTGGTCAATAATCAACATATACCTATAGTTTATCAAAGGTTCAATATATACCTAGAGTTTATTAAAGTTTCAATATATACCTAGAATTTATCAAGGTTTAAAATATACCTGGAGTTCAATGTATACCTAGAGTTTATCAAAGGTTCAGGTCATACCCAGAGTTTATCAAAGGTTCAGCACATACCTAGAGTTTATCAATGGTTCAGCACATACCTAGAGTTTATCAAAGGTTCAGCACATACCTAGAGTTTATCAAAGGTTCAGCACATACCTAGAGTTGTATCCAAGGTTCAGCACATACCTATAGTTTATCAAAGGTTCAGCACATGCCTTGAGTTTATAAAAGGTTCAGCACATACCTAGAGTTTATCAAAGGTTCAGCACATACCTAGAGTTTTATCGAAGTCTTGAGTATGATTTGTCTGATTAAGATGAGAAGTGAGGAACAAATCCAGATCATGCATCGAGGAGAAATTTTCTCCGAAAGTTTCAGAGAAAATTTTCAACGGATTTGTCTAGAAAAATAATTAATAATAACAAATCAAAAAAATATTGAAAATTATATCATAACTTTTATATTTCCATTTTTTATATTCATTGCGACACAAAAAAACACATTTGACCTTTAATCAATAATAAACTAGCAAGGAATGTTTTTAATACAAACCAGTAAAGGTTTTTTTTTATCTTAGCAAAAAACAATAAAATTGGCAAGCAACGTATTTTTTCTGTGCCAATTAAGCAAAACTTTATTTTTATTTGCACATGTTGCCTATAGCCGGCCAAACGGCTGGACCGAATGGGCTGAAATTTTTTGTGGATAATTTTTTTCCAAATTTAATATTATTTTTTTAAATATTTTTTCCACAATTTTTTTAAAAAGTTTTTATTTTACGGGCAACGCCAGGCACTTCAGCTAGTTAATATTAAATTTTAACAGAATAAATTTATTCTTTTCACATTTCTAACAAGGTCTTAAAAATATGCGTCACATGAATCACAGAGCTACGAGAGGATGAATTAGTTTAGATTTTGAATGTCTTGATTTTTTTTGTAACCGCTCCTTTTAACCCAAATCACAAATCAGAAATTCTTCACTTTTTCAACTTCATAATTATAAACAAACTTAACTAATTTTTTTTCTTTCCATTTTACATTTTTCTGACGCACTTACAAAACTTTTTAAAAGCCTCGCACCCTTACTATCAAAATTAGAGGTCTATATTTTTAATGAGCTGGCCTTAACAAGTTTTATTATGACCAAGCATAAAATTCCCTCATCTTAACTCGAAGGGCAAAATATNGGGTAAACAAAAATAGCCCAATCACGATAGGGTAATTGTGTATTTGAGAAATTTTACCTGTTGGTTCCAGGCTGCTTCAAGAACAGTAAACCCGTTCTCAATCTTTAGTTTCCCTTCCCCCAGACAGTCCCTACATTTTAGGGGGGTATTAAAGGGACAGTTCACGACAATTTAAACATTTTTCTCTATTTCTTCATTTATTATGTGACGTGTTCGATTCACGATGGTACCTTTTAAACCCTTTTATCTAATCAATGATGTGGAAGATTTCATGGCATAAGTACGTATTTCTAGATTTATTTTTAAATAAAGTATAAATAATATAATGAATTCATTAATGTAGATTGTTACTTTGAAGAACGGTTTCATTCAGGCTTGTAACTGAATGTGGCGGGGGGAGGCACGCCACCCCCCCACCCCCAGTAAGACCATGGTTCCATTACATTTTTTATGTGATACTGTTTGCGATAATTTAAAATAAAAAACTAATACGAATTTTGACAATATTTGAAGAAAACGCAATTTTTAAACAATTTAAATGAAGACCTACTCAAAGGTTAAATAGTATTCAATCAAATCAAATCAACACAATTGTAGGAATGGCCTATAAGACTCCAGAAGTGGATCGGAGTTAAAGTCCTGTCCGTGTCCTGGTTCTTCAGAAATAAGCAAGTTTGTGAGAAAACATTCAACCTGTTTATAAATAGTTGAAGCGTAGCTATTGTGGATATGGAGAGAAGTACATCTGTTACCTCTAAACATTATCATTATCATCGTTTCAGATTCAAGTAATCTTCCATTTAAAGATTGGAACATGCCCGATTTACATCGGTAACCTTCAAACCTTTATCTGATCAATTAAGTGTAACACTGCGTCGTTTTTCTAGCTTGAAAAGTGGTTTGTTCTGTTAATTTCTCCCTTTCTTCTAAACAAGAAATGCGCAAGCCACTCTGTAGACAAACCGCAAATGAAAAGAACAGCTTTACAGGGAGTGTTCGCGGAAAATGAAAGGGGGTATAGGCTTATGGCGAAAAATAATCGCAACTTTCTGAATTTGTATGGACGCTACGTTCTTCAGTATAGGTCATTTTTAACAATTTTCTCCTTATAGACGCAACATATAGAAGTAAGATTAGTAGCGATCAAAAGCGATTATTTTTCGCCGTAAACCTATACCCCCTTTCATCTTTCGTGAACACTCCCTCTAAAAAACAAAACATCAATATCTATCATCTACTTCATACTTATCAGACAAAGCTTTTAAAGTGTACCGATGTCGTTCGGCGGATATGCCACTCTATCTAGGNCCATAGGACAATCCATTATTTAGTAAAAAACCTTACAATCATAAAAATTGAGAAATCACAATAAATAGAGACTTTCTCCAATTTCATGGAGGGTGTTGTTTAAAGAAAAATAACTAGAGCTTTATTACCTATCTGAAAGATGTCGTCTTTGAGTAATTTATACTCCTCTACGTGAAACACTTTATTCCCCACGACGAAGACGACCTTGAACTCATCCGGGGAAGGTTGAGCAGTGTCAAGAATAAGAAGGATCTTGTTCTGACCAGGATTAACTTTACGCGGGAAAATCCGGAATGTTGTCTCGGAAGGTACGGTCTTTTTGCAGGTCTTAAACAAAAAAATAAATAGTTTTGATTTGAAAATGATGTGATTTATAAAATATGTCTACCTGAAGCAGAAGATTAGCATGTGTTGAAATCTGTTTTGTTACTTCTTCGTTCTCTGCCTCGTTCTTCAGGTCAAATACTTTCCAATCAGAATACCTTCATCAATATAACTAATAATTCAAAAATTCCAATTTTACTATCTTACTTTTAGTAAATCAGATACAGGGTTACCCATAAATAATGAGACTTACGACTGTAGAGAATTTATTCATGTTTCTCACATTTATGGTTTTTCTCAATAGAAATTTGTCAATAAATCAATGTTAGAATCAATTATTTCTTTTTCATCATCATATTGAATTTCTTATTTTTTTTATGAATTTGTTCGCAGATTTCTTTTAATTCTTCAAAGGTCGTCTTCACGATAAAAATCTACGGAAAATGTTTGAGTGCATTGAGACATTACAATAAGAGTAATTTTTGTTTACTCAACCTGTTCCTAAACAACTAATTAGTTTACTATAGAATTTGTTACATTTCTCGTGGTCGTCCATGGAATAATTCAAAAAAACCTGATTCTCAAAATCATCCCTTCTAAATTGAACAATCTATGAGCAGGGGCGTACGAGGGCTTTTGTTTATCTTGTGTAATGAAGTATTCTCTTTAGAAGGCTAAAACTTTTCTCTCCTTGTATTAACAGTGAATTCAGACAAATCCTTAGTCTTTGTCATTGTCAGGTGTTACTTTTTAAACGTAGTTTCCTTTTAATTTTGTATTTTCCAAGGGGGCAGTGCCCCGTCTGGAACTCCCAGGGGGGGCAACAGGACTACTGCCCTCTAGGTACGCCACTGTGCCTGGCCTGAGGAAGGGAAATGCAAGCAGATGTAATATTAAAAGAGCCTCCCTCATGGGTGCCCCCTCTTAGCCTCTCAGGGGGGCAAGCGTAGAGGGGGGCGGGGGGCGCGGCCCCCCCCTCGTAAGCCCCTGTCTATGAGAATTTTAAAGATTGAATTTGCGCTCTTGCTGAACAATTATGCACCGTAAAAACGTCTCTTATGTCTTAAATGAATTCTAAAAGATTTCTCTACAATAATGCATTTTCAGCTCAATTATCTTGACTAGCCAGACACTCCCTTTCACAATACGATCTCAAATCCCATGTTAATTGAAAACCCCTGAATTTGAACTACCTGAGCTGATTAAGATGAAGAGGGGTGAGATCTGTATCAAGAACACCAAGCATTAAACCCAGAACTTTAGAAGGTTGAATCAGTCTTCCAATGTTTAAATTCCACCTCTCAACCTAGTGTTCATAAAAAATCATACATCTATAAATATACTAATTACTTGCCTGTTTGTCTATATGTGTTTTGTGTGGGACTCCAAGGAAGGTATAGAGACAATCAGAATTGAAAAAAAAATAAAATAAATATATCGACATTTTTTTTTAAATTATATAATTATAATAATAAAATCTGCCAAAAGAGAATGATTTAAAATGGCCAACTTTTAAAACACAGTTAAAAGCTAATTTTTTTAATAGGAAAGATGGCGCGAAGCGAAGTGTCAGCCTTGTACCATTTTACACTTTTAAGATCAAGATTTTCAGATTACTTTGGTACGCATCTTCAAGGGTTTTTTGTACTTCACAAGTTAAAGAAAAGAGTTTTTTCTTACTTTCAAAATCAGTCAATTGAACGCATTGCAGCTATTGTGAAGGTTAATTCACAACGGGCGAACTTATTTTTTTCTCCAAACTATATCAACATTTTTTGGTTAAAAAAATTCATCCATATCGACATGAAATTTAAGAAAAAAAGATCTACAATCTTTTAAAACGCTTTTGATTATCTGTTTTTTAAAAATAAAAAATAAATTCAGAACGCTTTTTAGCACGCTAATATTTTCAAAAAACCTTTGTTTGAATCTTTTACAAAAAAGTCATCTTAATAATGGTCAAGTTTAAAGATTATTAAATATGATAAAACCCACAGTAATAACAATAACAATAACAATAACAATAACAATAACAATAACAATAACAATAACAATAACAATAACAATAACAATAACAATAGCAATAGCAATAATAATAACAATAACAATAACAATAACAATAATTACAATAACAATAACAATAACAATAACAATAACAATAATATTTAATAATAATAATAATAATAATAATAATAATAATAATAATAATAATAATAATAATAATAATAATAATATAATCATACCCAGTCCAAGAATTGTGGGCTTACTATCAGAATTTGAAGAGTTGCATGATAAATCCTCTCCTCACATATCCTAAAAATGAAATTAACAAAAAAACTTTAGTTTACTTGTATGATAAAGATAAAGAGATTAAATCTGTAAGCCTTCCAATTTTGGAAGACCCAGACCGCCCAAGGAGAGTACACCAGTTTATTGGTTCACTCATCCACGCCAAACTACTGTAGCTTCCCTTCATAATTCATACAGCCTTGATGTGGTGCTGTTTGATTATGTACTTTAACACTCCCTTTAAGAAACGCCAGTCATTTTCTTAAATTTGTGACAGTATCTACCACCACCGCACATGAATGATGTTTAGCCCCTGGATTCTTTGTTTAAATTTCCTCCAACATACAGTTCACAAATTTGACGCATCAGATATAACAGTTCCTTTATCAATGTCAATGTATTTCTTGCCTGGACCCAACCCGCTGACCAAGTCCTTCACTAATCTCTTCTACGGGTTGGCCTCGAACTCTCGTCGCACTGAAATATTTAAACTTTTTATTGAACTTTGAAAATTCTTCAAGAAATAAAAAAAGTAGGAAACCAGAATTGTACATTTGGTTCCAACGATTATTTTCTCATCCTTATAACTTTGCAACCTGATAAAACTTTGACAGGTTTTATGTTTTAAAGTTCATGCTAAAGAGATGTCATTTAGCTATTAAAATAAAATTTAAATATAGACTTTGAGTCAAGTACTCAGTTTCTTTATTAAAAGATTGGTCGGCTAGAGAAAGAAAATCTTATAAGTATTTGTTGGTTGATTGCTTACAACAAATAAGAAATAAGGAACAAATATCTTTGACCACACAAAGGGGGATTATGTCGTGTCAGATTTTAATATGTGGCTTAATCCCCCAAGAGAAGGAAACCCAGTATTCAATAAACGTCAAAACGGCTGAACAAACCTGACCCCAGGGAAGGGGAATGGATGCTAAGAATTACAAAAATTGTCTCTAAAATTTAGAATTTTAGTATAATTTTAAAAATCCACGATAAAAAATTGTAAATCCGTTAGATTTTTATTTTTGTTTTATCAAATAGAAAATGCTGAAAGATTGAGCAACATTTAAAAATTAAACTAAAGTTAATTTAAACTAGTAATAGTTGGTAAAGAAAAAATTACAAAAAAATACTTTAGAAAGTTTACCTGTTCAAAAGAATAATTTTGCTGAAATATTTCATCCAATTTTCACTTTGTTTACACAAACAACTGAAAATAATTCCTGTATGCACATTTCACAAATTAAATTAAATTAAATGTTGTTACCTATATATAATTATTACATCTGGGATCTCTTCAGGATCAAATCCACCACAATCCTAAACAAATTTTATTTCATTTGCTTTTTGAATTTTATATTTTGCATTTCAATTGTTCAAAATCTTTAAATATACCTGATGTAAGACAATTCTTGGTGGTTCCATACCCTTGACTCCACCACGTGGAGGAAACCCATGATCAAGGAAACTACCCCCTTCAGCCTGAAATTGTGTTCCCTCCATGGGAAGTCCAGCGCCTCCAACCCAAGAATGCCGCGCACCATCTTCAAAATTCGCACGAATTTCTCCCGCGTGTTGAGTATCTGTTCTTGGCGCATTTTTTAGGAAACCGCCTTGGCTTTGTGCACCAGAGGATGGGTGATCTGTGAACCGAGAACTAATAAAAACTATTTAAAAAAGGAATTCTGTTTTATTTTGGATGGACAGAAAATATTTTAGTGTTAAAATACGGATCCGTAACATTTCGGCATCTATGAATTTGAAATTTGGATTCTCAAAATACATGCGGATACATACATGGATTTAAATTGTAATTGTAATTTAAAAGCAAGAATTGCATTTTTTCGATTCTAAAATTGTTGAAAATTCCAACGAACAGAAATGTGAAACCTAAGCAATGCATTGATAGTATTTCAAGATAAATGTGTGGGGTGAGTTGGNGCAATGCGCATTGAGCAATGCGCATAGAGCAATGAGCATTGAGCAATGAGCATTGAGCCTAGTCTTATTGGAGATGAGTCCTAAAACATATTAAATATTTATCAAAGGGATCAGAAGTGTGACTTCAAGTGATCCTCTACAAACATGACAATGCCCGATTCACAGCAGTATACACTTGAAACTTTAATCTGATCAATAATCCGGTTTTTAAGTATTTAATTCTGATAATTCCTATATTTTTATCTGTAGTAGAAATGCGCAAGTGACTTTTTTAGAGAAACCGCAATTAAAAATAATCAGTTTTCAAATTATAAACATTTTCGGTCAAGAATTTATTTGATCTCATAAATTATTGAACCTGTATGAGTGTTGTCCTGAAGAGAGGGCAGTGTGGATATAGTTGAGGATACAGAGTTCTGTCTGGAAGGTTCTGAAGAGTGCCTAAGTGGCCCTCCTGCCAGAATAATACAGTAAGAACAATAAAACTATGGAATGAATGTCACTTTTGTTGTTCCTTTTACTGAAGTAACTTTGTGGCAACCATACTCTAACCTTTCTCCGGATCCTGGGGGCACTTTTTATTAAAGTTGCAAGAATCAAAATATTGATCACGACATTTTGTAAATAAAAGAAATAATAGGGCGACGAAAATTCCACCGGTTTCTGATTCTCAATGTATACCTTTTATTTTAATGATTTAGCATAGTTGCTAATTAGCTTTACAGATCAAGGAACAATTAAAAAAATCTACATAAATGGAAATAATAATAAAAAAAATAACAGGGGAATAGGACTAATTTTGGTTAAATTAAGACAGGACTGGTTGTATCAGTGATTTTAAAATCTTTTTATCATAGTTATACGAAAAGTGATTAGAATGCGTAGATCTAAAAGAGAAGAACAAAAAAAACAGATGTAAGATCAGATAAAAAAAAGACACAAAAAAGAAAAAATTCACTGCTCTTTTCAAATCAAAAAAAAAGTGTTCAATTAAAAATAAATTGTTAATAAATAATTAAAAGAAAATTGCTTTAAAAAAGCTGAAAAAAAAACTCAAAAAGTAGTAATGATTTATTNGAACTATACAAATTGGTCTCTGTAAATCTGGTCCCTGTAAATCTGGTCCCTGTAAATCTGGTCCCTGTAAATCTGGTCCCTGTAATTTGGTCCCTGTAATCTGGTCCCTGTAAATCTGGTCCCTGTAAATCAAGTCCCTGTAGATCTGGTCCCTGTAAATCTGGTCCCTGTAAATCTAATCCCTATTTTCCAAAAAATGTACCTTTAGGTGCAGGTTGTGGCCTAAATGATTCCGATTGATGACGAATGATGTTTGAGAGAGATGTTGATGGACTAGAGGTAGAGTGAGGAAGAGTGGATGGGATGAGCTGACTGGATGATGTGGAATGAAGGGTTGAGGATGGAGAAAATAATGAATAAGTAAAATTATTTTCAGTTGGAGTTTCTGGGGTTCTTAAAGAATCGGAATCTGTAGTCCCTTCGCGCCTGAAAAAATTCATAAATTACATTTTTACTATATCCTTACTAAGCGGAAAAACCTGTAAACACGTATGACATTCGTATTTTTAGGTTTGGAATGCGTAAAAATATGTATTTTCCATACGTGTCTATCCATGACATACGTATTTCCGTAAACATTTCCTTGGTGAAAATACGTATTTTATATCCAAAAAATTGAAAAATCAGTTAATATTTAAAAAATTTAACTTTAAATATCATTTTTGTTCAGTTGAGGTTTCGTGAAAATATTGACACTCTGAAAAATTAGTTGGCATCAAAGTTTTCATCTCTAAAAAATACAATTTAAGTAAAGAAAGAAAAATCCGAAAAATACGTAAAAATACGTAAAATAAAAACCTATAAACTGAAAAAAATTACTTGGTAAAAAGTATACGCAATTCTTCGTAAAAATACGTTTCTGGAAAACCAAAGCACTAAGAAAAAAAACGCTTGGTATGATAAATACGTAAAAATACGTAAATATACGCAAGTTCTTTACCAAAAAGTTGAGCGTACGAATTTTTACGTTAATATACTTAAAAACAAGTATACCAATATATAAAGGCTTTAGTATTTTTAGGTTTTCGGTTTATAGAAGGGATTTTCTGCGGATAAAATAATAATTTAAAGGGAGTGTTCAGGAGTATAATTCTCATCTCTAGAATGGAAATATTATAAAGGGAGTGTTCAGGAGTACAGGCTTACGGCGAAAAATAAGCGCTTTTGATTGATACTGATTTTACTTCTATCTGTTTTTCATTTTAAGAGAGTTACTTTTGAAAACATTTATTCCTGTTTCGAGGATTTTTGATAAAGAAGACGACATTTTCACATTTTCCAGGAATGTTCGAAAATCCAGCACCAGCGAAATATTACAAAAAAAATCAAAAATACTATGAAATATGAGTCGTTTTTAACCATTTTCTCCTTATAGACGCAACAGATAAAAGTAAGATTAATAGCAATAGAAGCGCTTATTTTTCGCCGTAAACCTAAACCCCCTTTCATTTTTCGCTATAGCTCCCTTTAACAATGAACAAAATTTTAGTGTTTTCAGTGCACCGTAGTGATACATTTTTAATCTATTCATATAAAATTTATTTAAGAGGGATAAAATGCGCCCCTTTTCTTTCCAGGGGGGGGGCACTTCCCCTCCCCTTCAGCCGCAACCGCATCATCATACTTAAATTGTAGAAGAAGAAACATTTGTTTTGTATACATATGGTTCTTTTAATAAAAAGGAACCAGACATTTTAGGTTTTTTTTTGAAGAAGAACATTTTAATAAATTATTTTATTTGAAATTATTTGAACCTGGATCCGGTAGCAAACAGTCGTTTAAGAAAAGAAAGTTTATGTTTCCCTTTAGGTTTGGCCTCCTTCACCAAACACTTTTCAATAGATTCAAGATGTTGTAGAAGCTGGACATTTCTTTCTCGTTCATCACCTGCACGTTGCTACATTAATATATTACAATTTAGAGTCTATAAGCTATATGAGCATAGATCTATGAGCAATGAGCAATGAGCATTGAGCATTGAGCAATGAGCATTGAGCAATGCGCATTGAGCAATGCGCATAGAGCAATGAGCATTGAGCAATGAGCATTGAGCAATGAGCTAAGAGCTATGAGATGTGAGCAATGAGCATTGAGCAATGTGCATTGAGCAATAAGCATTGAGCAATGATCTATGAGCTATAATGAGCTAAAAGCTATGAGATGTGAGCTATGAGCTAAGAGCTATGAGCTATGAGCTTGAGCTCCATGAGCTGTGATCTCTGAGCTATTAGCAATAATCTATGAGCTATGAGCTATATCTCCCCCTATAATCTAGTTGACCCATGGTGGAGACACTCACCTATATGTCACAAATAATAGTTGTTGACTATATAAAGAAACTGAAGTAATTTGAAACAAACCGCAAAGAAAAACGAATTGCTTTGGCCTGACCGTGGAAACACAGTTTACGACACCCAAGGTTATAATGCAAGGAAAGTTATTTCAATCAATCTTTCACATAAAAAATCAATGAAATATTCTGGTCATAGGAGACTATTGAGTGAATTATCAAAATTATCAAAATTTAATGCCTTTAACCTCATCGGATACTAAAAGAACACTGATGCATCTATTCTTGTTTACAAATTCCAACCAGAGAAAACTGGTTACAATATGTACGCAGAGTATACGTAACTGCAATTAACTTTCCTTGCATTATAACCTTGGTGACACCTATCTAGGTCGGAACTTAATTTATTAAAATCTAACTGGTACCATAAAGCGGTCAGCCCTGAAATTTCGTCCTAAGTTTTAATATGTACACAGATTATATTTTAACCTGTAGGCTCGGATGTAAACGTAGGAAAAGCTTCATCGTCGATTACACCGGCTCCTTCCATTCATGGGTCAATATCTGAAAAAATAAAAACATAAATTTGTAATAAAAAGTATCTTAAGCAAATAAAACGTGTAAAGATGCGCTGTACCAATTATTTAGACCCCCCCCCCTCCCCATCCACTGTATAAATCCCTTATTTTAAGAAATTACCGACTCGGAAAATTTTAAACAAGATTAACAGTAGATGGAAATCTATGAAATTATTCTTCTGCAATTATCCTTAAATATAATTGAACTTTTGCGTGTTATCCGTTGCAAATCGTTTGCCAGATTTAATTGATAGGGGGGGAGGGGGTGTAACAATTTAAGATACAAGAAATTTATATAAAGGGATGCTTAATAACATACATAAAAGATACTTGTACACTGTGCAGTATACGTACACTTTACAGCGTACGTAAACTGTACGAAAATGACAGGAGGGGGGCGGGGTCAAACATCGTTTCATTTTCTCTACTTAAGACAACCCTCCACCCACTGGGAAATTTCCTAGAGAACGATTTTTGGACCCCCCCCCCTCCTATCAATTTTGTACATGACCACTTTTACAACAATTTTCAATTAACTTATTAGGGTTAGTTTAGGTTAAGGCACTTTCTGGGCCGAGCGCTGCAGCCACGGGTTAGGTTAAATTAAACAACTTTCTGGGCCGAACGCTGCGGATAGGACAGGCTAGGGGGCCGAGCGCTGCGGCCACATGTCTTACATTTAAGATCCATGGACAAAATTGATAGGAGGGGGGGCTGGGGTCCAAAAATCGTTCTCTAGAAAATTACCGTTCTCTAGGACAGACCCCAATTTTTAACATGAAGCTTATGTTTCACAAGTACAATAGGACAGACCCATCCCCTGGAACCTAAACTCTTTAATAACCAAACATTTTTAATTTCCATTATAACTGTTAAATTTGTGACGTGGACCACATAGAAATTTCACTGTAAACATGCTAAATAATCAATTGGGACAGAGCGTCCAATATCATATATATTATCTCCAATCTTTAACACCAAAATAAACCCTTAATACTCGAAAAACTTATCCTTTTCCGCAAGAAAATTCTTATATAAGCCTTATGTTATTTTTCAAAATGATTCATTCTAATGAAATTTTCTAATTAGTCCCGAAAATCGTAATTTAGACCCGTTCTCGGTCTAATATGATGTGGGACACCCTGTATATTCCTAGAGAACGATTTTTGGACCCCCCACCCTCCTATCAATTTTGTACATAGGTCTGACAAGAAGTGTCTTAACTTAACCTAACCCGTGGCCGCAGCGCTCGGCCCCCTAGCCCATCCTAGCCGCAGCGCTCGGCCCAGAAAGTGTCTTAACTAACCTAACCCGTGGCCGCAGCGCTCGGCCCCCTAGCCCATTCTAGCCGCAGCGCTCGGCCCAGAAAGTGTCTTAATTCCTAACCTAACCCTAAATAACAAAAAAATAAATAATAATAAATTTGCTGAAAAATAAATGGTCATGTACAAAATTGCTAGGAGGGGGGGGGGGGTCCAAACATCGTTCTGTAGGACCGACCCATAATCTTAACAAAAAAAGGGAAATGATTACGCAGAAATATCTTAACAATTAATGATTAATGAATAAGATTGATTGATTAACGTTTATTTCTATGTGCATCCAAAGGCGAGCACCTTAAATGTTAATGAAAAATTGTTTAGCAGTCAAGAGCTAGGTGATCCGTGGACTAAGTGTCGTCTTTAGATTAATCAATGAATTTCTGAAGAGTACAAAACAATGAATGAACTATGAAGTATGAATAAAAAGTGTACGGTATTTACAAACTTCATCAAATAAAGGCTTCATTTCTTATCTTTCAGCTTTATCCTTGTTTTATATCCTTCATTATAGTCATTCATTTTACATTAGCTACAAAGATCTGTAAAAAACTGAATTTCTTTTATTTTAACTAAACTTTTTATATTAAGTTTGCTGGCAAACAATGACAAAAAAGGCAGTAATATAAAAATAATAGTTTTTATTTAAGTATAACATAAAAATAGTTTTACTCTAAGGGAAAAAGATGCAATTTTAAAATTTTTATTTTTTATTTTAGAAAAGCTACTCTGCAAAACTTTGAAAAAATATTGTCTTTGTTTATATTCTAATTTCTAATTTATAAAATTTTCTTGCCGTCAATGTACTAGTTATATATGTTAATTTCACTATATTTAAAGAGAAATGTCTTACTTTTTAAAATTTAGTTGATAATTTTAACATTTTATTCCCGCCACCGTTTAAAATTAGCAAAATATACAAAATGCAAAAAATTAAAGATTTCCAACTTTAAAATTGAATGCCAACATAAAAAGGCGATTTATTTAATTTAGTATTTTTGAAATTCTTTTTGGCATTGATATATTATTAGAAGTTATAATTATTAAAATGGTTATTGGTCTTATGAGAAATCATCCATAAAATATTCCAAAAATATTAATAAAATTTAATAGAATTATTAAATGCTTTTAATTTTCTGAACTATTAAGTTCTCTGCATGGTTTTCTGGTCTCAGTTTACCCTGGGTAAGTCAGAAAACACAGGGTGGACCCAGTGTTTTCATTTCTTGACACTGGTGTAAATCTACCCAGTGTAAACTGTACGTTGTTGTTGTTTGAACCAGTGTAATTCATGACTATTAAATCCGATCCTAGGTAAACACCAGTGTAAATGACAGTTTACACTGGTGTAAATCCTTTATTAGAACGGCCTTCTATGAACTATACAAATCTTGTACACTAATTTAGCTTTCTCAATTAAAATCAAAACAAGAAAACGCTTTTAACTTTTCAATACGAATTGTTTATTTTAAACGACCCGGCGATTTCGCTGAGTTAGAGTTGTGTTGTTATAAAGTCTTAATTGAAAGCCTTTATGCATGCATATCTGAAGCCAGCTAGGCTTAAACTGTTTATTTTAGAACCGGTCACATTTAGACATGATTACTCACTGAATTATAACACTGCATCTTGCTCCCAGGTTTTTATGATAAACATTAAACAGTAGACAGACTGATTCACACATGCTCTATTAACCGACCTACGCAGATTTATCCAAGTAAAAAGGTTCCGAAATATGCGTAATTTATCATGAGCATTGTTACGAATTCTTGGGGAAATTTTAAAGTTTTCTATATGTTCACAACTAGAGTCTGCAACTACAGATAACATTTATACTTACGTGCGCGCAAAAGTTTTGCGCGACGCGCCCTGTTATAGAATAAATGCAAAGGATTTCTACGACATGGAAAATCAGTTCCCATGTCCCAAGATATATTATCAATCACAACATTATCGTATACACATCACATGGGGGGGGGGCAATATAGCGTGCCCCGGTAATTTCCTAGTATACGATTTTTGGACCCCCCCAGGCCCCCCCCTACCCTCCCCCCTATCAATTTTGTACATGGGTCTGACAGGAAGTGTCTTAACTTAACCTAACCCGTGGCCGCAGCGCTCGGCCCCCTAGCCCATCCTAGCCGCAGCGCTCGGCCCAGAAAGTGTCTTATAACTAACCTAACCCGTGGCCGCAGTGCTCGGCCCCCTAGCCCATTCTAGCCGCAGCGCTCGGCCCAGAAAGTATCTTAACCTAACCTAACCCTAAATAACAAAAAAATAAATAATAATAAATTTGCTGAAAAATAAATGGTCATGTACAAAATAGATAGGAGGGGGGGGGGGGGGGGGCTGGGGGGGGTCCAAAAATCGTATACTAGGACAGACCCCGTGCCCCCTCTGGAATTGTTGGGCAAAGGTTAAAATCGGTTTTGATAAGTAAAAAAAAAGCTTTCCCCACCTGCGAATAGGTGCCCCGACCCCCCCTAAAAAGCATAGTTAACATTTTCCCTGGCACTTAGAACCATTTATTTTCCAATTTAATCTTATTATTTTCATTTCATCAAAAATCGCACATCATACCGTACCTCTTCTCTTTATATGCTTTCTCTTAATTACAGATACTTGATATTATATACCTAAAGCATTATGTTCGGCAAGTCTTCACACAACCCCCAATGAAGGCCAGGGTGGAGACCATACGTTAGGGGAGGACTGACGTGGAGAATAAAGAGAACGGAGCTGACTATAATAATAGTCTTCATCACGAGTCTTCTCAGGACTTCAGTGACTGTGAGTAATACAAAAATATAGTGTGATACAAAAGGGACAAATGTACTTCAAAAAAAAACAACAGCAATTTAAAGACCGGGGGAGGGGGGAGGAAATTTTACGAAAATTGAATTCAAGGTGAATAATGTCTTTTCCTTTCCAGGTGTGGGAAAGAATATGTATTCTTAATTGATTCCTTTACCCTCTCGATTGATTTTCAATTAACTAGCTGTAAGGGAAGAAAATTCAACCAGAATTCTATTCTTTTTCCTTTTTTTATCTCAAGGCTAGTTTTGGAAAAGAAAATTCAAAATGAATTGAACTTCTTCTCTTTTTATAGTTTTCTGGATTACCGAATTTTTTTCTTCCTGTTCTTTAAAAAAAAATTTTCTTCGCTGCGAGATTGGGGGGGTGGGGGGTGGAGTAAGAATATGTGTAAAGTACACCCCTTAAAATGTCGTCTTCCTATTTTACAGTTTTATGTCTACCACTGACTGGTGACTGTGAGTCAGAATCTAAAATCATAAGCTATTTGAAATTGAATTAAAAAGTTTTGGATATTTTATAAAATGTTTTATTTCGAACAGGACATATTGAAAATATAAAATATTTATTTTAGAGTATTGACGAGAAAATGTCTACAGATTACATGTCATTTAACTACAAATCAGGTGTCTATATTTAAATTTTTTTTTATGTGAAGAAAATTATAATTTGACATAAAAAGCAATTTTTTCCCGTAAACATTATTTGCTTTCCCCATTTGTGAGAAAAAAACTGAAAGAAAATACATGTTTATAAAAAAATGTTCCTGGATGGGAGAGAGAAATCGGTAAAAAGGGTAGAACATTTCGGACTCTAAACTCCCCCCCCCCTTAAACAAGAAATCAAGCAACTCTCTGCAAATATGTCCTTTTGTTTTGCTTTGTCAGCTAAAAATCTAATTTATTTTTTCAAAAAACTTTATTCTCTTTTTATTTTTCAGAAGAGTATCAGCCCAGCAAATAAACAGCGATCACGACTCTAGTAAAATTTCTCAAAGGTAAAAATTTGATATTAAACATTTTTTAAATCGAAGTGAAAGTTAACGACGTCGTAATTACAAGTGATGAACAACGTTACTCTTAAAACCATGATTTGCTCGATCGTCGTTATTCTGGCTTAAAGAGTGTTTAATTCTAATAATTTTTTCATTGTTTCGGAAGCAAGTTCTTTGCATGGAGAAACCACAAACCAGTTTTAGAAAACGTAAACAAGCCTTTCATATAATTCATTATTGATCAGATAAAGCTGTTTAGTGTACCATTGTAATCGGATATGACACTCTATCCTTGGTGGGTCACTTACAAGATATTTTACAATGTACATTCAATTCACTTAACATAAAAGAAAATTAGAACATCACAAGTTGGTAAATTGTATTTTCTAAAACTGAAGATTTGGCCGTATTGGTGAAATATAGACGATTTAAGAATTGCTCAGTAACGATTGAATCTAATGATAATAATAATAATAATATCATATATCATATATAATAATATCATATCAAAAGAAAATTCGTTGTTTCTGCCCTTTTTGATGTCAAGTTACTCTCTTAAGTTAAAAATATCGGACAAATCTTTTCTTTGTTATTGTGTGTGACTAGCTATATAATTACATTTTTTATCTAAGTTTATGATTTGATAAGGAATCGGGAAAGACGACATTTAAAAACAAATCAAGCTTCAAGAAAAGGAAGTCAATTGACAAAAACTGATTTTAATCTTTTTAGATAATATACCAATCAAAATGGCTGAAATTGAAAGGGGGGGGGGATTTTAGGGCGACTTACTTCATAACTCGTGGTTCATTTCGTCAAAATCATTAATTTTTCTCGAAATTTAATCTCCAACCCCCCAATAGGAGATTAAATTGTATTTACAAAAATTAGTTAAAATTTAGCTTTCTAACTTTCTAGCTGTTTTATTGTATTTCTTAGGTGTATTGTCCATTAAGGCTTCAAATTAAAAATCTGATTGAAGACGACATTCTGATCTTAAGTATGCATTATTTCAGATTAAATTTAATTTTAGTTACTGTACCATTTTTCACGTGGGTTACATTTTTTTAGTATTTGCTCTCACGTGCGTATTTAGGAATTTGTCCTGGGGGGGGGGCTAAAATAATTTCTGTCTAGGGTGGGGCTCATCCTTTGCTGGGATACAGAAAAAAAAACCTGGACATCATGTAGATGATCCTTATTTTTTCTACTCCTTTTTCAGCCTAAACCAAACATGTCTTTTTTCACTTTATATTACACTTGTTTTCCTACAATGTTTTTTTTCTCGTTTTAGTTCACCATTTTATTGGTCTCTGTAACTGTTCTATAAACATTTTATTTGTCTTACAATTAATTTTGTGTACTGTTTTAAAGGGACTGAATTAGTGTAATGTTAAGTGACCCTCCATGCAAAGATGGCTATGCCCAATCAACAAAGGTAAATTCTTACAATATAAATTTGGTAAAAGTTGAAGCCTTAAACTGAAATGAATGAGTCCATAAAGATGAGAAAAAATGTATTTACAGCTTATAAAACAGACAACATTTGATACTACACTTCTAGTAATCAAGCCGGAGCTTTGACGGACTATCCACACTTCTTCTGGGAACAGAAATAGTGTATTTAAAATTCGGTGATGGTGATGGACCAAACCTTTGTAGAGTAAAAAAGTAGATGTTATAGTTCCACATTTATTGAAAATATATCTCGGTCTGGGATGACCCTCGTCACTCGTCAGTTATAAATAGTTTACTTTAAGCCATTGAAATTGTCAAAAAATAGTTTGATAGATTGGTAGAGAGGTCTTATGTATTGTAGCACCGAAACCCCGCTTAGCAAACCGGTTTCTGATCCACAGTTTGCGCAGGCGCACAGGTAGGTATTGGAGGAGAGGGGAATTATATCTATCTATCATTCTTTTATCTATCTGTCTTTCTTTCTCATCTGATTCTGAAAGTCTCGCTTAGACTCTTAGTTTAGTTTAGAGAGAGTAGCTTAAAGGAGGCCGATACAGCCTGTGTTTAAAGTGAAAGGAGGGGGAAAGGATAAATTGTGAGTGAACCCTGGTTACTAATTACTATGTGCTTAAATGCAAATGAAATAATCGTGATTACTAATTTGTGATTAGAGTATAATTGCTATAGACATAATACGGTAAGTTTTTATAAAAATAACTAAATAAATTCGAAAATGTGCTAAGCATTTTGATAAAAATAGAATCTAAAACTAGGAATTTCATAAATGCATTAATATTTGTCTTGACTTTCCAGAATGTTATCTTGACTTTACATGATATTATAGCTTGACTTTGCAGAATGTTATCTTGACTTTACAGGGTATTTAGCTTGCCTAGTCATTAAGAAATGTTTAGCTACATCATACCTTGATACCTCCTTAAATTCCATAATAATCAGTCTCGACTTCAATTCGAATAAGTTTTTGTCTTTTTTTATATTATTATAAAAAATGTATTCTATATATTCTATTTATAAACTTGTGACTCAATGTGTATTGATCTATACAGAAAAGATAAGGAATTATCTTTTAGTGTTGGAATAATATAAAATAATATTCAAGCAGAATTGTTTTATTGAGAAATCAAATGTGAATGAATAAATTAAGAATGAATTCACATGAGCTAAAAAATGTATGTATAAAGATCAGTTAATAAAATATGATTTTCATTAAATAATTAAGAAATCAGTTAATAGATAAATGTACAATATAATAATTTAATTTGATTAATTAATTAATTTACAAGAATTAATTTAAAATTAATTTAAATATATGAATGAAATAAGCTTTTTAGACAAATCATAATTAAATGGGGGGAAAATCAAAGTAAAATCCATTTGCCTTTATAGTATTTATCATAAAATGAACGTATGCAAAACTGTTAATTTAATTATTAAGATCTTCATAAACCTAGGAATAAAAATGAGTTAGCTAAAAAGTAATGAATGTAAAAATGACTGACTGTAAGAATCCCAAGAAAAATTTCCACTTTTTGCCAATTTTTTTTTTTTCATTGGGTAAATAAAAGGATGAATAAATGAATGGATGAATGGAAAGTATTCTTTGGAAGGATGAATTAATAAATAAATGGCAGGAAAGTATTCTTAAGATGAATGAATTGATGAATAAATGGTAGGAAAGTATTCTTAGGATGAATGAATTAATGAATAGATGACAGGAAAGTATTCTGAAGATGAATGAATTAATGGATAAAAGGCAGGAAAGTATTCTTAAGATGAATGAATTAATGAATAAATGACAGGAAAGTATTCTAAGGATGAATGAATTAATGAATAGATGACAGGAAAGTATTCTACGGAATAACCTGGTTACCTCGCTTATACCTCCACGCAACTTCCGGATTTAAAGTAGTTTCTAGGCAGAGTAGGGGTAGCAGGGATAGGGTTAACGGTGCCCTTGAAACAATAAAGTGATCAATAATGTTGCAGATATCCTTTGTTTTTTCCAACTCGAAAAGTGTTTAATTTTGTGAGTTTCTCCATTGCATCTTATAAACAAGAAATGCGCATGTTGCACTTTTGCAGAGAAACCGTAAATGCAAATAAACAGGTTAAAGAAACAAAAACATTAATATCTTATATATACTTGATCAGACAAAGTTTTTAAGGGTACCATAGTAAATCGGGCATTGACATCTTAGCACAGAGGATCATTTGAAATTACGCTTTAAAGGAAACTGTTGACATAACTTCAATCACTTCTAATTTGAAATACGCATCAAAACAGCTTTTCATCAGTTTTATCTGGAAGGCTGTAAAAACATACGAATTTCAGCCATTTTTGGCCATTTGAGTATATCATGATTTTTATCAGAAACATATTATGTGCTATTAAATACGAAAATAGAATATTAAGAACACGCCTCTCAACACCTTAATTACGTATCCGCCCTTTGTCATTTGCTTTTAAAACTTAAGACTTTTATTCAGATGTTTATTAAAGGGACTGTAAGCATAATTTCAAGTGACCCTTCATGCAAAGATGGCAATGCCCGTGCCCAACTAGGTCATAGCGGTACCCCTTAAATATATGCTTTGCCTGATCAAGTATGAATTAGATTTATTTAAACTGTTTCTTTTTCATTTGTGACTTGCGCATTTCTTGATAGTAAGAAACAAGGGAGAAATTCGACGTTTTCTTCCACATTATTGATCGGATAAAGGTTTCAAGGGTTGTAAATCGGACATGGTATCGTTGCAGTGTGGATTGAGGGTCACTTAAAATTACGCTAACAGACCCTTAAAGATTCAGGATTCAGGATTGTATATATATATATATATATAGTATTATTTACATATATATAAAGAAGTAATCTTTGTTGGTCTATTTCTTTGTCCAATCACAACACATGAATCTTTTGACTTCAAATTGGGGAACAAGGTAGAACCACGGGAAGGTTGGTACCACGGTTTTAAGGTTTTACCTTGAGTGGGTTCACTTTTGCAGAAAAAGTTCAGTTTCCAAGCAAAGCTGGGTTTCCACGCTAGTTCAATTAAATTTTTATTTCTTTTAAACACAAGCAGGGTATTGAAATGCAAAAACAGAAAGTAAGACAACCCCCTCCTCCTGCAGTCTATCGAGAGACCTTTTTCTGCAACGTTTTATTTGCATACTGTTCAACAAAGCGCATTGTTTTACTCTGTTTTTGCACGCAAATTTTGAACAAATTAGAATTTCAAAATTTTGAGTTAAAATTTTGAATTATGTTAATTTTTGCAAGATTATCATATATCAAATTTTGAAATGGTTTATTCATTTATTCAAATCTTTGTTTTCAATTTAAGATTTCAAGATCAGCTAAACTTAAATATATTTGAAGTTTTCTATTCAGCCCTCTATCCATTTTGGGTTCCTATTCAGTATTCACCCATTTTGGAAACAGAATTTCATATTTAGTTACTTCTGAATAGAACCATTTACACTGGGATAGATAGATAAAAATTTCTGATAGATAGATAGGTGGATGATTTGATGTAAAGAGACAATCAGGAATTTTTTCAAACGTTTTGGTTTTTTAAATTTTTTTTCA
>NW_019396314.1:14411-18510 GCF_000591075.1 Eurytemora carolleeae | reverse complement strand
CCCCCCCCCCCCTAAATATAAGAAAATTATTTCTGAAAATGAGACACCCCTGATGGATAATTACATTAACGGTTGATGTTCTCAGACCTAACTAGTATGATGACTGGCAAACATTTCTTTTAAATATCTTAAATTTTCTTTTCAACCTTAGATTCGACCTATTGTCAGGTTCAAATTAAACCTGGCTTTAAATTCTTTATTTTGGTTGCTTAATCAAATCAAATAGTCATTTTTCTTAGAATTGTATCAGTTGACAACTATTAAAATTTATATTTCACTTTAAAATGCCCGATTTTTAACCCTATTCCTGCTGGGGGGGGGGGTCAATTTGACCCCCCCCTGTAGTTTTTTTTACATAACTCAAAAAGTATTGGTCTGAGGCTGTTGAAATTTTCTGACTTTTCTTACATATCCAAGGCCCTCCCTTTAGGCCTAAAANGGGGGGGTTGATGTGCCTTTGTTTAAGACTCGCAACCAACTATATATCTATCTATCTGCAAGTTTCTCTCAACCATGACATAGGTTAATCTATATCTATACACTAAACTTCAGAGCCGGAAATAGAAGAGTGTATCGAAGGACGAAACTCAGTTTCGATGCCTTTTTGTATTTGTAGTTTTTTTTTATTAAAATGGTTATAAAACTAACTAAAAATGTTCGTGTTCATAAGATAATACTTATCAAAACCAAATTTGGCACCTGGTTTTTTATAAACCCAGTTTAATACCAAAACATCCTCTCTTAAGTTAAAGGAGTCAGGCGCTTCGTTACTATTTCAGGCAGTTATATAATATGCTATATGCTAATTAAACTTACATATTTAAACTTGCAACTTTTGGACAATTTTTCTATAAAGAAAATTCTATCACATTTCTTGTTCAAAGAAGTATTTGATGCAGATTTTCGGAGACATCAAAAAAACACAAATAAAAGTAGGATTGATCCACCATGAAGGGTTAAAAGAAATTATGCGTAAAAGTATAAAAGGATTAAAAAAGCGAGGAATAAAGAAGCGTCAGGATTAAAGAAAGTTGAGAATAAAAGAAAAGGAAGGATTGAAGAAAGTAAATAATTAACAAAATGTTAAGGATTAAAAAAAAGTAATTAATAAAATTGAAGTTGAGTATTAATTTATAAGACAGTGAGAGAAGAAGAAAAGTGTAGGATAGCCGATAGAAATAAAAGAAAGTGAAGCATTAAGGAAATTAAAGGATAAATGAAATTGAATGATAAATGAAATTGAAGGATAAATTAAATTAAAGGATAAATTAAATTAAAGGATAAATGAAATTGAAGGATAAAGGAAAGAGAAGGATAAAGGAAAGTGAAGGATAAAAAAGGTACAGGATGAAGGAAAGTGTAGGATAAAAGAAAGTGAAGGATTAAGGAAAGTGAAGGATAAAAGAAAGTGTAGGATAAATGAAAGAGAAGGATAAAGAAAAGTGGAGGATAAAGGAAAGTGAAGGATAAAGGAAATTGAAGGATAAAAGAAAGTGTAGGATAAATGATAGAGAAGGATAAAGAAAAGTGGAAGATAAAAAAGGTACAGGATGAAGGAAAGTGAAGGATTAAAGAAAGTTAAGGATTAAAGAAAGTGAAGGATTGAAGGATTGAAGGAGTGTCACCCTGAGGTTTGAAATATTTGGTTTACATCTACNTCATTATATCCTCCATACACGTTACCCTGAACCTTATCTGAATCCTGTTCTTCAATCTTGTCAATTCACTCCTCTGGAATTTGTTTATCTTAATGAGAAATTATCGCAATTTTTATGCTCGGTTGCTAAAAATTATTGCGTTTTTATGTTCGGTTGCAAAAAATGAATACAATATAATATGCTCGTTTGCGATAAATTATTGCAATTTATGCTCAGTTGCTTAAAAAGTTATTCCAATTTTATGCTGTGCTGTTAAAATTATTGCAATTTTGTGTTCGGTTGCTAATAATTATTGCAATTTTATGCTCGATTGCTGTAAAATATTGCAATATTTTGCTCGGTTGCTAAAAACTATTGCAATGTTATGTTCGATTGCTGAATAATTATTGCAATTTTATGTTCGGTTGGCAAAAAAATTTTGCACTTTTATGTTCTTCTGATTAAAATTGTTGCAATTTTTTGCTCGGTTGCTAAAAATTATTGCAATGAATTATGTTCGGTTGCTAAAAATTAATGCTACTGCAGTTTTATGCTCAATTGCTAATTTATGTGCGGTTGCTAAAATTTATAGCATAATTATGTTCGGTTGCTAAATATTATAATATGTTTTTGCATTTTTTTTGTTAACATTTTACATTCATCAGCAAAGAATTTTAAAAAAAATGTTCGCTAGAAAAAAAAATTTATGTAATACACTGTTTTATATGAAATATTAATACTAAACAACTAGTAATTTTTAATGATTCTTTGTCTAAACCTTTTCGCGCATTCTTGTAACTTCTGCAAAACTCTTTTAAACTTGTTGAAGAATCCGAGCCCCCCCCCCNGATATATAAGTATGGGAAGCAGAATGAAGGTCGGATAAATGAGGATGGGAATGGGTGGAAGTGACAGATATATAAATATGGGAAGCAGGATGAAGGTCGGATAAATGAAGATGGGAATGGGTGGACAGAAAAGATATATAAATATGGGAAGCAGGATGAATGTCTGATATATGAGGATGGGAATGGATGGAAGAAAAAGATATATAAATATGGGAAGCAGGATGAAGGTCGGATATATTAGGATGGGAATGGATGGAAGCCTGGAAGGAAAAGATAATGAGGATAGGAAGGGGTGAAATGTACTGATAAATGAGGATGGGAAGGAGTGGAAAGACTAATGTTAAAAGATGGGAAGGGGTGGAAGGGACGAATAAAAAAGATAGGAAGGGGGGAATTGGACAAATTAAAAGGATGGGAAGGGGTGGAAGGGATTGGTATAAACATATAGGATGGGGTGGAAGGGACGAACTAAAAAGATGGGAAGGGGTGGAAGGGACTGATATAAAAGGATGGTGGAAGAGACTGACATAAAAGGACTGGGAAAGGGTGGAAGAGACTGACATTAAAGGATGTGAAGGGTGGAAGAGACTGACAAAGGATTGGGAAAGGGTGGAAGAGACTGACATAAAAGGATGGGAAGGGTGGAAGGGAAGAAGATAGAAGGAGGATATTGAAGGGCCGAGAAGGGTAGATGTAAGTTAAGAATGTTATATTAGTATATGTATAAACAAACTATAAAGATTAGGAGTTTAATCTTAACACATAAAGGATTAAATTACACGTTTTTTTAGTGAGATAAGAGAATATTTATAATTATACAATCTAGCATATGCTTGGTAACAGATAAATAGATAAATAGATACTAGCTTGGGAAGCTAAATAGATGAATGGATGGATAGATAAATAGATACTAGCTTGGGAAGATAAATAGATGAATGGATAGATTTCTGGGAGGATGAATTGGCGAACAAAAAATATTATAGAATATCTAGAATAGATAAATAGATATGTTGGTATACATTTTATTTTGGAAGGTAAATATAGAAGCTTTAAGAGTGTTTAGCCCCATAACAAATTTAGCACAATTTATGAAACTCGTTAGCCGCCTTTCTTAAAACTCGATATTTTGCGGATTTACTATCTTAATTAACATTGTTGGATTTATAAAATTTAAACAAATCGACATTTTTTCAGACACAATTTATCAATTTTGACCAGCCATAACCCTTCCTTTGGGTTATGTGAATTGACACCAAAAATTTGGAATCGACCGGTTCAGCCGTTTTGACGTTAATTGGATTTTGATAAGTAAACAAACCGACATAAAAAGCCAAATATATATAATATATACTTTGATAAGTCGTTAGATGAAAACTAGTATAGATATAAAGATACTTTAATAAAAATGTTTGAAGATAAAAAAGTAATTAATAAACACTAATTTTTTACGGAAATTTAGTTTTCTATGGTGCTTTTTAAAAAAAAAATTAAAATTGAAAATAAACTTAATCTTATTTTTGAAGAATTTGTCAGCCGTCAAAATCATCTCTTTTACCGTTGGAGAGATTAAAATCAAGAATTATATGAGCCAGCACCTACCTACCTACCTACCTA
>NW_019396314.1:13353-13948 GCF_000591075.1 Eurytemora carolleeae | reverse complement strand
GGGGGGGGGGGGGACAGACTGAGGATCGATTTCATTTTAGATGAAAACAAAACAATTATATAAATCACTATGATTACGAAGCAAAAGTTAAAGATTTATTATTATTTTTATTAAATTTAGAACTTTTACTTACTATCTTTTATTTTTCTTTTTTTGACAACTTGGCTTCAAGTTTTTTTTTGTTCAATCCCAAAAAATGATATTTAGCTGTATCAGTGTCTAGGGTCCAGTACAGCTGTTAAGATTATAGCTGTCTTGTATATTGTTCACACATAAAGTTGTCTTAATTTTATAATTATCTATTTCAGTTGTCTTTGTTTTATAATTATTTATTTCAGTTGTCTTAGTTTTATAATTATCTATTTCAGTTGTCTTTCAAGTTTGTTAAACTGTGTCAAAGTTGTCTATTTGTTAATCAAAAACTAGCGACATAAAGATTATTTTTGTCAATATTTGTCTATTTGTCTATTTGTAAATCAAAAACTAGCGACATAAAGATTTTTTTTGTCAATATTTGTCTATTTGTCTATTTTTTAATCAAAACAAGCGACATAAAGATTATTTTTGTCAATATTTGTCTATTTGTCTATTTTTT
>NW_019396314.1:9354-12517 GCF_000591075.1 Eurytemora carolleeae | reverse complement strand
GCCTGAAAGCAACATAGAAATCATGTATTTTATTGACCCGAGGGGGACTGAGTGCCTATAGCCCCCCTCTTTGAGTACGCCTTTGTGCGGGATGCAGTGATTAGTGTGCACTGTGCAGTTATTAGAAACCGTATGCTATCTTTTTAAGTTTCTCGGCATGCGCTCTTTCTGGGATTTTTCTCTTGAGCGCGCTCAGTTTAATTGGTTCGATTAACGTGTTGAATTGAATGAGAGGATGGAATGGCATTCAATGGTGTGATTAATGAATAAATGTGGTTTTTATTTTGCCAATTTTCCGGTTCAACTCCTGCCGGCATTGTCCAGCTAAATCCGCCTTTTCTTGAAATTAATTGCTAGAATCTAATTCTTGTTCAATTCCGATTTCCGTTTATAGATTTCAGTTCAGGGTAATTTTAGATTTAGTGGCCGTTTTCATCATTGTTATATAGTTGCGCTTTTTCCGCGCATTACATCATATTTCAGAAACATTTCAAATAATACTTTCAGTTTTTATTCTTTTTTATTTTCTTAAATCCTTCCATTCGTTTTTGCGTTTTTTCTAACTCGTTTTACTTTAGCAAATGCATTTGCTATTTTCCCAAAGAAATCTGTCAATAACTGATGATTTAATAGCCGACAAAGTGCAATAGATTTTATGAAGAAAAATATCGAAAATCTTAAGAAATCTAATTATGTATTAACTTTGGAAAGTTGAGACCTTATAATATGTGTTTGAATTTGAATTTGAATTGAGAAATTAAATTTCGAATCAATTTTTAAATTCAATACAGCCTTTAGTAGCTAAACAAATGTTTTCTTACCAATAGGACAATTTTAAAATGTATATCTTATTTTATATATATGAAGGTCAATTCGCGGATTTTTATCATAATAAATTCTATAATTATTTTTTATTTACACTTAGACCGATTAT
The DNA here is from genome assembly GCF_000591075.1 of Eurytemora carolleeae. Classification (NCBI taxonomy): domain Eukaryota; kingdom Metazoa; phylum Arthropoda; class Copepoda; order Calanoida; family Temoridae; genus Eurytemora; species Eurytemora carolleeae. The sequence continues at coordinate 11,583 of NW_019396314.1, read as the reverse complement.
AAACCGCTGTCGGTTTACTGTTACATGTACTAGATTAAAGATGGTGCATTAAGCTGTCATTTTAAGGTTGAAAACATTCATGCAAAACATGTAAAATTTCAATACATTTTTAGAAAATATTTTTGCAATATTTCAACTAATATATGATAAAATATCCCACCTCTCTTTAAAGCTGAACCAATTCTAAAACCGGGTTTTTTTTCTTCAAAATCCTGCCTCCGGCTTGAATCTGGATTCTAGAATCGTCACGGTCTGTAATCAAACAAACCTAGATACCGGATTCAATTCATATTTACTCATGCCAGACAAGCTTAGGTTTAAGTCAGTATTTTAGCAACTTATTGGAATTCATTCATTTATTTATTCCAAAATATCTCCTTTTTTATATTAAGTTTGTCAAGAGATTTATTCTTTAATTAAAAAATGTGTTCATGAATTTGTTTTAAATTGGGGAAAAATAAAAGGGTAGTTGATTTTTTAGAAGGGGGGGGGGCTTTTAAAAACTTGTATACACCTGGAATGTATATACAATTTACAATTAACGTACATCCTGTAATAATTTTTTTACATTTCAAATTAATAGCTGTGAATGAAATGCATAGGATTTAAATTCAAAACCAAAATGGTCATGTTACATTTGATGAATCTTAATTTATTGATTTTCATATTTATGGCTTGTTTGATTTGTATATTGTCAAGATATTATGATTTATTAACTGCAGGCCGAATTTGAAGAATTTGAGCCGCGGCTCAAATATGGTTGGTTCCCCTTAAAATTGTATTCAATGTTTCAAGATTTAAGCCGGAGCTCAATTAAAACCAGTTTTTGGCGGATTTGAGACGCGACTCAAATTTATTAAATACTCAGTTTGATTTATTGCGTTTTTCTTTAATTGTTTGTTTTGTAAGTGATCAATGATTTGTTAGAAATTACTAATGAATTGATTTTCTTTCAGGCGTAACGTGTTCCTATTAATGTAAACAACCAAAACAGAATCCATTTTGTTTGGTTCGGCTGGGTTTGGTTTGGTTGTTGAGCTTGGCATGATGTGAAGCAAAATGCCGGGAATAGACGTTAAAATGGGGCCTTATGGTGGAGAGAGGGGCCCTCAGCTGACTCAGGATAGGTAGAAATCATTTTTATAATTTTTAGAGTTTTAGACTCAAAAACGGATATAATCGATATAATTTTAGTAAGAAAGAAGTTTAAATGATAATTTACAATTTTGAAATGAAACTAAGCATTAACACATTAAATCGTCATTTATAATTCTAATGGCCGTGCATAACAAAAGTTTAATGTGCTGATTAGTGTGTTTAATCTATAAGATCTAAATAATACAATTAAAACTCTAATGGTTTAATTTTTACGCACCTTTAATGTTGCCGACGAAACGATGCAAACAATTTTATGGCCTAATAATACCTAGTCCAACGAGTACTAAAATAGAAAGTGCAATGAAAAAAAGGTATTATCATGATTTAACGGATTTTTAAAAGTGATTTTTAGGATTTTTTAAACGGATGTTACATATATCATTACAATAGGAAAAATGTAATAGAACTAAACGTTTAAATGTCTTTTTTTTAAGTGAAAGAAGAAGTCAAATCTTTTAGGAAAGATTCTGCATTTAAGAGTTGCCAAACCAAACTGAATTTTAATGTTGAACAAAAATATTCAGTAGAATTTTTTTACACCTAACTTTGTTCTCTAATTTCTCCACGCACAAGTTGTCAAACATGCAATAATTTATTGTTGCCACACCCCTATATCTAACAAAAACATATTTTCGAAAAAAAAATTCGACATTCATGTTGTTTTATTATAAACTTTTTTGACTGTTCTTATAGGAATTCTTTAACTCTTTAACTTAGAAAGATACTCAAGAAACCCACAAAACAAAAAGTACGCAAAATGTGTACTGTACTCTCTGGGAGGAATGTAAACAAAAAGTATACATAATTTAAGTTTCCATTTATTTATAGAATTGCCCGATTCACACCAACTATCTTTTTCTAATCAGGATAAACAAAATATCTTTTTTTTAGCGTTTTCTTCATCATTGTAGCTTTTAAATTAGATGGTCCCTTGAAATTACGCCAACAGTTCCTTTAACGAAGCATTTTTTTCAGGTATAACAGTGAGGACAGCTTGGAGGACAATCAGTCCTCAACCTCCAGTACAGAGAGCAGCAGACAATCAGACTTCGTCACATCCATCATCCTATT
>NW_019396314.1:0-9293 GCF_000591075.1 Eurytemora carolleeae | reverse complement strand
CCTCCCGCGTCCTTTTTTGTACATGGTGGTTAAATACAAAATTATCAAACTTTTGGGTCAACCTTAACATCAACATGTACAGAGAGAACATTTTAACATGTCTATTTTTAGCAATAAACTATATCGTATTTTATCTTATCTTACAGGGTAACTCCTCTAATTATCTCTATGTACAGGGTGAATTCCTCCAATAATGTCTATGTACAGGGTGATCTCCTCTAACAATGTCTATGTACAGGGTGAACTCCTCTAATAATGTCTATGTACAGGGTGAACTCCTCAATAATGTCTATGTACAGGGTTAATTTCCTCTAATAATGTCTCTATGTACAGGGTGATATCCTCTAATAATGTCTATGTACAGGGTAAACTCCTCTAATTATCTCTATGTAAAGGGTGATCTCCTCTAATAATGTCTATGTTCAGGGTGAATTCCTCAAATAATTATGTACAGAGTGAACTCCTCTAATAGTGTCTATGTACAGAGTACACTTATCTAACAATATCTATGTACAGGGTGAACTCCTCTAATAATGTCTATGTACAGGGGTGAACTCATCTAATAATGTTATGTACAGGGTGAACTCAAATACTCAGTTAATTAATTTTTATTTACATTGTACAGGGTGAACTCGAACCCTCTGCTGATCTCTGCGACGAAGCAGATGCACCTGGTGGAGGAGGTGAGAAAGAAGAAGAAGGAGGTCAAGGTTGGCGATGAAACTCCGGAATGGCAATCGGTAAGTTCAATTTTCCACAGCTGAATCAGCATAAACTCGAAGAAAAGTCGTCTTATTAAGCCTTGTCATTGTCATGAAATATTGTGAATAATTTTCAGTTTTAGAGATTTATCAGTCCATGGACCATTGGAAATTATAAATTCTTTATTTTGATTTAAAAGATTTATCAAGGGCAACTTGCATACAGCTTTAAACTGGTTGTGTATTAGGTATGTTTTCTAATCTCTACATCTTTGCAACCCGACGTCGTAAACCCTAAATATTTCAAATTATGAATTCTGTTAGATGGAAGGGAGAAAAAATAATTTAAACGAACCATTTAAAAGGTTCATGGAATGCCTTTTAAAATATTTATTTAACAGAATGATAGCCCAAAAAAATGCTAATACTTCCTCCTATTATTTCCTATTAGTATTTGGAATTGACATTTCTACTGTTTGTGACCGTATATGTGTGTGTGTCTGTGCGAATATAATGAGTTCTGGGAATTAGCATAGTTAACAAACCAAGCTAGGCTACAGTCCGTGCAGTTCTTGCTTCCGTATTTAAAGGGGAACTTCGGAGAAAAATAAATTTGCTGCAAGTATTTCTGAGTANAAACATTACCCCTCCCCCCTCCTCCCTGAACATGCATGCACTGATCTAATGCCGAATTTAAAGGATTTTGTGTTTACAAAATTTACTGCAGTCTTCTATGAAATATATTATTGTTATTATATTACAGTGACATTAAATATCCTTTAAAATCGCTTTAAGGTAAATTTAATTTTAAGTGACCCACAATTTACAGAGGTACATGTCCGATTCACAATAGTATCACCCTTTAACATAAAAAAATAGAAAGAAAGCAATTTTGACAGTGCACCGACAATCATATTTAATGGAAAAAATGGCCGCCAATTTGCGGATTTTTTTGCTTTTTTCCCGCGTAAAATAATCATGATGCTTTAAACAAAGGGATCCGAAGAAGGAAGGACATTGTGATGCCTGCATTCAGGGGTTGCTTCATTTTATTAAAATTCCTTTTAATTTTTTATAAAGAATACGTCCGCTATGCGACCTTATTCCTGCAGCGTGTAGCAGGGTAGGCGTTAGTAATACTACATAGGCCACACACAGATGAGAAACCTTTAAATATTTTATTCATCAGGGGCTCTCAAGCTGTCAGTGCAAGTGGGAAAAAGGGGGGGGGAATACTTTTTTGATGCCTTCAAACCTAGGATGAAAAAGGAAAGAAGCTTAGCGAAGCCATAAGAATTGAACTGGGAAGATAAGGATGCAAAAAAAATCAGAGCAAGGATGAAATATAAGAAAAGAGAGGGATGCAATATAAGAGAAGAGAGGGATGAAATATAAGAAAAGAGAGGGATGAAATATAAGAAAAGAGATGGATGAAATATAAGAAAAGAAAGGGATGAAATATAAGAAAAGTATGCAGGATGAGAATTGGATGAGAACTGGATGAGAAGGAAGAGAATAATGAGAAGGATGAGAAGGATAAGAAGGATAAGAATTGGATGAGAATTGTATGAGATGGATTGAATGGATGAGATGGATTAGATGGATTAGATGGATGGGATGGATGAGTATGCTCAGAAGAATGAAATGGATGGAATGAATGGAATGGCTGAAATGGATGAAATGGATGAAATGAATGAAATGAATGAAATGGATGAAATGGATGAAATGGATGAAATGGATGAAATGGATGAAATGGATGAAATGGATGATAGAGATGATAGGGATGATAGGGAAGATAGGGATGATAGGGAAGATAGGGGTGATAGGGATGATAGGGATAAGGAGGATACGTTTCCTAAAGGGTTGGGATGAGTTTGAATGGAGAAAGGTTTGAGATGAGTTTGGATGTCTGGAGAAGATTAAGGTTGGGTATGACGGGGGCGTATATATTTATTACGCAAGGTTAACAGAATTGCACTGCGTGGGATATTTAATTGTTATCATCAGTATCGGCAGAAACATTAAACATTCATGTTTATTTAGTAAACAAATATTTCATCATTTCAATATTTACAATCGTTAAACTGTAACCCCCCCCCCCCTCCGATATTTGCAACTTTACTAAACATACTTTTTGTATGGTCACGATTAAATTGTTTTTTAAAGACTATGGGACATAAAAGGTAATTTAGAAACTATCCCGGACCTTCCAGAGTGGGATGGATAATAAGCACGTAGTACAATGGTCAAACCTGCGCGCGGGTTTAGTGTGCGCGCAAATTGCATCTTATTCCCCCTGTAAGGGAATTCATTCATTCATTCATTCATGATGATTGAACTAATTTTTTACCTGATTCATTTTGATTCAAATGAATGATATCCAATCTTTCATTTAGATCATGAATCAAATGAATTTTATCTAATTTATTTATCAATTCATTTATGTTTATTCCTTTACATTCAATCCTTAACTGCACTGGATCAATATTAAGATAATTGATATATTCACCCTAATACAATGGTCGGCGTTTTCTTTATACAATGAAGACAACTTTTCGAATTACGTCTTGATTTCTAACACGCGTTTTTCAAATTTCAAATTAACAAGTTAACAATGAGAAGCTATTAATTGACAGCTTCTCTTGGTTCTTTGTATTCATGCTGTTTTTTTTCTGTCCCCATAATTTTATTAATTTAACTCTATTTTTAAATTTAAAATTGTCAATTGATTGATATATTGATTGATTGTTTAAATTATTTTTATGTTTGACTGATTGTTTAGTTGATTAATTGATTGTCTAGAACCTGGACAGCTGGAAGAACCGGCGCAGGAAGCAGAGCGAGGAGGCGCTGATAAGAGTTTCCGAGATCCGGAGGCTGGAGGAGATGGAGGCAGAGGACGGGATGGGCAAACGAAAAATGTAAGTTTTTCTAAGGTTTTCATTTGCAAAATTTAGCGGAAGGGAAATCAAAATGTTGTTCAAAATAAACAGTAATATGAAATATTTTTTATTATTGGCAAATTCTATTTAACTGAAACAACAATAATAAACCAAAAAGCAGAGTTTAAGTGACCCTCTATCCAAAGATGGTAATGCCTGATTTAATACGACTCTGGAAGCCTTAATCTGATCAACAATGTTGTCTGACTCAATAAGTTGTTAAGTCTGAAATTTTCTCCATTGCTTCTGAATAAGCAAGAAATGTGCAAGTCACTTTCGAAGAGAAATCGCAAGTTATAATAATCATTTTTAAGAAACAAAAACATTGATATCTAATGAATATTTGATTAGACGCATTCAGGGACCGTTGTTTACCGGGCGTTGCAATCTTAGCTTGGAGGGTCACTAAAAAATTAAGCTTACAGTCCCTTTAAGTAATATAATTTTAGTTTTACTTGTTATTCTTTCTTGTTATTTTGTTTCTATTTAGGAGTATTGGTAGAAAGATAAGCCTACTTGTGGATAATGATGATGAGATAGATATTGGAGATCTACCAGCTGAAGACAAGTCTACTCCTCCCAGGCACCAGGTGTAAAATCTAGCTTTCTTAAGGACAGGGAGATTTTAGAAACCCTTTGATTGGATTGAGATTTGGACTGAAATAAAACGGAGATGTCAAAGAATATTTTATTTATTCTAGTCAGATCTGGTTTTATCTAAAATCATACAATTTAGATAAAATTACTTGAATTAGTTAAAATTAAATAGGAACTTTAACACACTTTTACTGCGATATCTCGGTGTTCTTAGAGCTAAGTCTTCTACATGTACTTGTTCATGTGAACTGTTGACTTCTGAACTTCTTTTGGGACTATATACGTGGACTTCTAAACTCCTCTTTTGGGACCATATCCTTGGACTACTAAACTCCTCTTTTGGGACCATATCCTTGGACTACTAAACTCCTCTTTCGGGACCATATACGTAGACTTCTAAACTCCTCTTTAGGACCATATCCTTGGACTACTAAACTCCTCTTTTGGGACCATATCCTTGGACTTCTAAACTCCTCTTTTGGGACCATATACGTTGACTTCTAAACTCCTCTTTAGGACCATATCCTTGGACTTCTAAACTCCTCTGTAGGACCATATCCTAAAACCGTGTCCATTTTTGTGCCATGGTTTCTTGTAGTCACAAACTAACAAGTTATTAGTCACAAAATATCAAATGTTTAAACCCTTATATCTTTGCAACCTGGTGAAGTATAACTTTGAAATTTTCCATTTTATCTACGACATCAGTTTGCAAACATATATGGGGATTATATAATTTCAGTTCAGTTTCTTTTTAGAATTTACCAAAACAACGTCGCCGGTTATCATGCCCATTGCCAACTACGTCGCCGGTTATCATGCCCATTGCCAACAACGTCGCCGGTTATCATATCCATTGCCAACAATGTCCCCGGTTATCATGTCCATTGTCGACAACGTCGCCGGTTATCATGCCCATTGCTAACAACGTCGCTGATTATCATGCCCATTGCCAACAATGTCGCCGGTTATCGCGTCCATTGCCAACAACGTCGCCGATTATCATTTCTATTGCCAACAACTTCACCAATTATCATGCCCATTGCCAACAACGTCACCGATTATCATGCCTATTGCCAACAACTTCGACGATTATCATGCCCATTGCCAACAACGTCGCTGATTATCATGTCCATTGCCAACAATGTCCCCGTTTATCATGTCCATTGCCAACAATGTCCCCGGTTATCATGTCCATTGCCAACAATGTCCCCGGTTATCATGTCCATTGCCAACCCCCCTTCCGGTTATCATGTCCATTGCCCCCCCCCCTTCTCCTAGCCCATCCCTTTTCCATTGCCAACAATGTCGCCGGTTATCATGTCCATTGCCCCCCCCCCTTCTCCTAGCCCATCCCTTTGCCAGATAAATGAAATTCACAATTATTTGGATGGAAAAAAGTTTTATTTCAAAATAAAACCTCTTTATTGTTCAGTTTGTGTCCTTGCAAATTAAATTAAATTTTACAAATATTATATTTTGCATTAATATTGCATTATTTTCCCAACTGTACAAGGTTATTCTGTTCAAATTTAGTTCTGACCTTTTTCATATTTAATACTGGTTTTTGAGGGGTTAATGTTTTACGTTAATAGGTTTAATTCTAGCTTCTAGAGTTGGGATGCGAAACCGCTTTTAACCCTGGCTTTTTACTTAGATTTTTCCCGCTTTATTAAAGCGGCGCCGTGAGACAAAGATATTTTAACCAATATTATCAGGGGTTGCATTCTTCAGAATATACGAATTTAGCAAGTTTGAGCTAAAAACTAATAATTTGAAACTTGGATTTTTAATATGGAATTGTGTTATTTCCAAATATCTCCCCCCCCCAAAAAAAAACTCTCCGTGGCGTTTTGCAGATTTCCTTTTTATTTAATTTTTTGTTACTCTTTGCTCGACAATTTCAAAACTAATGACTTAGATTTTACTAATAATTTTTTTTTCTGATCAGTAAAAAACTTTGAACTCTGAAACAAACAAAACTTGAAATGAATTGATGATCATTTATATTCAGCATTGAGGTTAATGAGAGCATTGTTTTCATTTATCCATTCAATTCAGTTTTGTATTTTGAATATTCGAGACTGGATTCCCTAACTTATTGTATTCAGAGAATGTCATGTTTAAAATAAAAACCTTATCTTTAATAACGATTATTTTGTGTTCAATTGAGAAATTTCAAGGGGTGAGGAAAAAATAAGCAAAAAATAAATGCTTTCCTTAAAAACAGCGAAAAGAACTGAAAATAATTACGTTCTCTGTTGAGTGTCCTAAAAGTTTTCGTTTCCCGAATCTATAAAACGATTTTTTAAATGGTTTTTTTAAGAAACCTTTTAAGAACATGTTCGTTCTAGTTTAGATTTTTAACTAAATTACTTTTTCTAAAAACAACCAATCTTGCGTAACTCACGCAATCTGTTGAGAAATAGAAGTCTCCTCACGCAAATTACGCATGTAATTAGAAGTTTTGAGCAGTGGAATTGGGCTCGTATATAGAAAGACTGTCTGGTGGATTGAAAATGCAAATGAAAACTACCTTCATTTGGAGTTATAGTCATTATAGTCATACTGGTATAGACTACAGATTACAGAGAGAAATACAGGACAGGATTAACAACATCTATAGAACTTAATTTATTCTAAGTTATTTCTTACATTTTTGATTCCCTGCAGTTGTACACTTCTTTCTATATTTCATAGATAATTTAATATATCGTATATAGAAAGACTGTCTGGTGGATTGAAAATGCAAATGAAAACTACCTTCATTTGGAGTTATAGTCATTATAGTCATACTGGTATAGACTACAGATTACAGAGAGAAATACAGGACAGGATTAACAACATCTATAGAACTTAATTTATTCTAAGTTATTTCTTACATTTTTGATTCCTTGCAGTTGTACACTTGTTTCTATATTTCATAGATAATTTAATATACAGGGTAACCCACAAAAGATGCGACTGTAAAGACGACCAAAAAATATTTCTATCCCATTGTCAAATAAGTCTTCTGCCTTGATTTTTGTCTTTAATAGTTTATCTATATAATAAAGCTCTTCACTCATTCAAATATTTGTATGTATATAATATATATGTTAGCTATAAATGTTCAAAAGGCTGAGTTTTTTTTCTTCAAAATTTGATTTTTAAAAATTACATCGGCAACGCCGGGCACTTAAGCTAGTTATATCACGTAGCAAGGAAAGAAATAAGTTTGCAGTTGCAAACAATTGTAAGGAAACAAAACGTATCAATTCGGTATAGTCGTCTCTAAAGTCTCAATCTTTTGTGGGTAACCCTGTAGGTCAGGGTTTCATCCAGGATCAATTTGAGTGCACATTGTACAATGTTCACCCAGTACACCCAGATTTTATTTAACAAAAACAAGGTCAAAAATATTAAAAATATGCCACAAAAAAAAAACATTTTAAGGCCTAAATAAAAGCCACAAATGATAAACTAACGCTTAAAAAAATGAAGAAAATATGCCACTAACTGCAGTATATAAAAACATAAAATATGCCACAAATTATGTCTTGCCATATAAAATCTGCTAAACAGTATCTAAATGAATAAAGAACAAAATTTATGAATAAGCTGAAAATCTTTTTTATTAATGCTATCTGTCATAAGATCTGTCACTAACAGTAATTAAAAGCAAAAAATATGCCACACAACTTTTACTAAAAAACTGCCACAAAATTATTTCTTGGCAAATGAAATCTGCCACACATGTTATTAAAGCTCAGAAGATATGCCACAAACAGTTTCTAAATGCATAAAATCATCTGTAACAAAATCTATCAATTATTGCCTAAATATAACACAAAGTAATGTTAACACATGAAAAATACCGCAAGTTATACCCTGGCACAAAAAATATGCCACAATACTATTAAAGCTCAGAAAATATGCTACCAATAATAAACAAAAACATAAAGGTTAAAGCATAAAATACGCTGCACAAAAATTTAAACTCTGAAGAAAATGTCACACACAAAAAAACACGTAAAATCTGCCAAAAATTCAGAAATTGTGATGCCAACATAAACCGAAAGCAAAAAATATGCAACACAAATTCTATAAAAGTCCCACAAATTATATCCTGCCACAAAATAATCTGCCACTCATGTCATTAAAGCCCAGAAGCCACAAAAAGTATCCAAATGCATAAAATCTGCCACAAATTATAATTTAGCTCACAATATGCCAAAAATTAAAGGTAACAGATGAACTAATAAATGCAAAAAAAAAACCAAAAGAAGTGAAAGAGAAATTATTAAAACGATCGTTTTTAAAAATTATTTTTATTGACAATTGATAACGATTGTTAACGAAGGATTGTCGTTAACGATCGTTTACAAAACGACGAACTTTACAAAAACGGTCGTTATTGGAAAAACTCTAGTTTTTGAAGAAAAAATACATGCTACTTTATTGAATGTCGTCTTACATGAAGTTGTGGGGGAGCTAACACTTCTTAATATTTTCTTAAAAACTACTCAATGAATAGTACAGATGCCCTTCAGGTCGGTTTCCTCTCTTCGTTAATGTTCGCTAAGGAAGGGTTGTTGTTAACGATCGCTAACGGAGGGTTGCATTAACGATCGTTAATGAAGGGTTGTCAGTAACGAAGGTTTTTTGTTAACGATCGTTAACAAAGGGTTGTCATTAACGATTGTTAACGAAACGACGAATTTTATAAAAATGATTGTTTTGAAATTCGATCGTTTTTTGAAAACGAGCGTTTTCATAACGAAAGGATCGTTTTTCAAAAGAATGAAAACGTTAACATCCCTAATTGTAAACATATTATCATCCACAATTTGACTGCACTGATAACTGAGATGTTATAAATATTTCATCTGCGGTTTTAACCAACTTACTCTTTCTGTCACAAACTTACGCTCTGTAAGTCACAGACTAACTTTGCTTACTTTATCTGTCACAGACTTACTCTGCCTGCCACATACTTACTCTGTCTTGTCACAGACGCACTCTGTCATTTACAGACTTACTCTGCCTGCCAAAGACTTATTCTGTTTGTCAC
>NW_019396313.1:252747-262153 GCF_000591075.1 Eurytemora carolleeae | reverse complement strand
AACATATACTACTTTTTACTACTATTTTTATTAATATATTATTAACACGTTTACGATGGATTTTTATTTTAGTTTGTTTTCTCTTTTAAATACTTAATTACATTTGAAGTGGTTCAATACTTCATCTTAAAATTATGATAAAAGTATTTACAAAGATTCAAATTTGTGAACGAGGTTGCGAGGTTATTCAATGGTTCACAGATTTAATAAGATAAAGCAAGAATAACAAAAATATTAGATGCATGGAGAAAAATAACTAAATAAAAACTGGAAATTGATTTTTTTTATAGCTATTAAATATGAAAGTTCTATCCATATTTTTAAATTCAAAAAAATAGAATTGTGTTAAAAAAAGTTACTTTTATGGGTATTGGACACGACCTAAAATTTTAAAGCGAAAATATTTGATATAAACTGAAATAAACTGAAACCGAATTCTCCTTCATTCAAACCCAATTTGTTTCAGAATCTTTTCTCGATTTAAATACATTTCTTAAGAATTTCAAATATGGCGGCGCTCAGACCGCTGTTTCCGGTTTAAACACAATGGCGGGAAATTCCTGTCCGTCAACAGCTGATCAAATTCTTTTCTTATATTTTCCTGCTCACTCTCCTTTATTCTCTTTATACAGTAGATTAATCGAAATCAGAAAGCAGAAAGAAATGTTTGTAGACAGCGGAAATAATTCAATAATAACATAATATTTAAACTATTCTAAAAACTCTTCAGCAAAATATATTTGAAATTAATTTTTGCCTCGGCTCTCCGCTGTGTTTTCAATAATAAAAACGGACCCAAGAATAAATTATCAAAACGTAAAAATCTCCAAAAAAAACCTCAAAAAGTTCACATTTCTACAGGCTGAAACATAAATATATATTTAAACAGCTCCAATCTTTAAAAAAATCTTAACATTTTCATTCTTACTGCTAACGTAGCTAGAAACGTTGAGAAATTTGAACCATGTAATATCTAATATATATAATACATAATATCTAATAGGAAGGAAGGGGGGGGGGTGAAACTAGAAATTGCGGATTTTGCAAATTTTGCACATCTTTCTCGCGGGTTTGCATTTCAGGATACTTTTCTTAATTTGGCAATTTTCTAATTTGAAGAAATTTAAACTATAAATTAACTAAGTTAATCAACACTTTAGTCTGATCAGTGGTTTTCACTTTTTTAATGTATAAAAAGGGGGCCGGGTCTTAGAGCTTTATTGTAAAATGTTTCAAGTGATAATTGCTTAATGCACAAGCTAGGGTTGTTAATCGTTTTTGATAACTATCGTTGATCGTTTTTCGTTTCGTTTTCCGATCGTTTCATTTTCGGAAAAAAACAAACCACTCGTTTTGAACTTTAAGAAAACGAATAACGATCGTTTTTTTTATAAAAACTATCAGCGATAGTTTTTTATACGATTGTTTTAAAAAAACTATCACTATTGAAAAAAAAAATCTTAACGAAGCGTTGTCGTTAAGGATCGTTAACGAAACGACGAACTTTATAAAAAAAACTTCATGCAACTTTATCGAATGTCGTCTTATATGAAGGTAAAAAGTTGTGGGGGAGCTAAAACTTCTTGATATTTTCTTTAAAACTGCTCAATGATAAGTACTGATGCCCTTCGGGCCGGTTTCCTCTCTCCTCATCTCTTCGTTAACGAAGGGTTGTCGTTCACGATCGTTAACGAAGGGTCGTCGTTAACGATCTTTAACCAAGGAACGTTGTTAACGATTGTTAACGAAACAGCGAGCTTTATAAAAACGATTATTTTGCAAAACGATGGTTTTTAAAAATGAACGTTGAAAAACGATCGTTTTGAAAACGCGCTTTTAAAAAACGAACTTTCAAAAAAAATGATCGTTTTGAAAAACGATCGTTTCGTTTTCGTTTTTTGTCGTCGTTTACATAACGAAACGATCGTTTTTAAAAAAAAAATGAAAACGTAAACATCCCTATTCACAACGGTACCCTGTAAACGTACCTTTTTAAAGCAATACGTACATTGATATCCGCGCAAATCCTTTACCGAAATGCGCAAAGGATTTGCGCGGATTTGGTAAAATTAATTGCTTTCCAAGACAGAAAAACAACAATATTTTCTTCTGAATTACAAATTTTAAAATAGAGACTCACTTAGTAATCCTGGACAGTCTCTTTATAAAGTCAGAGCTCAGACATATTTCATTTCTTGTCCAAACCAATTCCATTCAAATTTTACTCCTTTCTCCCTCCTCCCACCAGCTTGTAAGAAAGTTGTCTGAATAAAACTCGGTTTAGTATCTCAGGTTATCTCTGAACCTGGCACGGGTCTCAAACCTTATCCGTCCCTCACTCCGAATAGAAAATAAAATACTGGAAGTCCCAATTTACAACAAAGTGTAGAAACTAAACAAAGAAACTTAATTTTTACCGCTGACTCTGTTTTCTTAACTTTAAATTTTTGCAACCCTGTATTTCAATCTATATGAAATTTGCTAGATCAAATAGTCTATGTTTTAAAAAATCTTACATTTCACCGTCAGGTTAAGCTAAAATATATGGAAGTAGAATAAGAAAATTAGAGTTTTTGGCAAAAACTTAGTTAATGTGTTGTAAATATCATTTTAAAATATTGTATAACTTATCAAAAATGTGTTTAAATATTTTCATTTTAAAAATATAATCTTGTTTATTTTGGGACGCCCTTTAAGTGTACAGAGTATATCTATGATATATGCGTATTGCGGACTATGCGCACCATAGTTTCAAGTAGAAGTAAATATTTCCATCTACTGATAGCGTCCATTGAAGGATTCATAACTCTAATTGGATAATGAGATAGACAGAAAGATAGATGTTACCGCCATACTATTTCTATTGGTTCAGAATAGACAACAAACACATGGCTGAACCCTGATTGGATTAGGCGCTAATGGACTTGGCATACAGGAGTGTGCGTAGTGATGGTTAATTAATAATTGAACAAGGATTAAGAAGAAGAAGTAGGTTGATGATCTCATGTTAGTTATGCACTTTTCTACTCAAGGGGGGGGGAGGGGGAGGGTTGCACTTTTCTACTCAAGGGGGGACGGGGAGTGGTTTCAATTAAAGAATGATTTCATTTAATGCATTTAAACAGAGAGAAACAAGTTTAAATTCACAAGAGTTCTTTAGAGTTTAGGACTTAATATGTATGGCGTGCAGTGTGTAAAAAGGAACTTTAAAAAGGAACTTTAAAGACAGTGTTGACGAAAAATGAAATGGGGGTATAGGCTTACGGCGAAAAAAAATCGCTTTTGATCGCTTCTAATATTAGTTCTATCTGTTTCTTCTATAAGGAGAAAATTGTTAAAAAACTACTAATACTGTAAACTGTGTCCATACAAATTCAGAAAGTTACAACATACAACTCGGATCGTAAAAAAATTTATTTATTTTCAAACAAATCACTTAGATATTACAATCATCGATTATTTTTCGACGCATTCATATAAAGATAATGCTTCATAATATTTTTTGTTTGTTTTGTATTCAATGCACTTACAACGCCCAAATAGTTGGCCGCCAGGTGTCTCTGATCTCAATGCTTTGAATGATTAAGATTTCGCAGAGTTTTCTTTTTCTTTACAATCGAAATTATTTGGCGGCATTTTTAATTCTACCGGACAAGAAACATTCAATGGGTTGAAATGAGATCTAGCAAACATATTGATTAGGTAACAAGGCAATGTCTGTTAATATTTTTAATTGTTTTCAATAAATTAATTTTAACATGATTTACTAACAAAATGCAACACAGTTCTGAAAGATCATAAAAGTTCCAAAGAATGAATTATGAATGAAAGTGAAACATAACGAATAAAAGCATCTTTATTTTCTGCCATTTCTAGAAAGTTAATATTAATATTTTCAATATAAAATAGCTTGCAAACTATAGAATCAACAACTTAAAAGCAGTTTTGTAGATTAATAAGAATAATTCCGACAACGTTGATTCAGTTAAAGGTTTAAATGTTGTGAATCTGAAACACTACTCTACAAATGGAAGGATACTTGAAATTGCGCCAACACTCCCTTTAAACAAGTTTGCTGTCAAATCACAAAGCCTGTCATTAAAAACATGAATTGAACATGGCAGAAAAAAAACTCCCCCCCCCCTACCCCTCCCTGTCCTATCATGAATTGAACTCCCCCCCCCCCCCTCCTACCCCTCCCTGTCTTATCATGAATTGAACAAAGACAAATGTTTGGATGATTATATTTAATAAACTCTTTTCATGCTGGCTTTTCTTAATTTGCCAGGAAATGGGCTAATCCAGGGCTCATCAGGAAAATTACTCACATTCATCATACAGCAAAATATGCTTCAAGAATGTATAGGGTGCAGGAGACATCAAGGGGGGGGAGAGATAGAAGATACAAGATGAGAAGAAGAAAAAGCAGGGAAAAGGGATTTTAGGGTTTCGTTAACTGGTTAATTAACTCAAAATCTAATTTTTTTAAATCCTTTTATCTTTGCAACCCATATTGTCGCAAGCATTAGATATTTTAACCTAAATTCTACTTGATCAAACAGTCAACGTATAAAATATTCAAACTATCAGTGAATATAAAGAAGTATAGAAAATTAGAGCTTGGGATGGCGAGTTATCAGTTCATGTAAACCTTTATTTTAGAAATATCTACGAAAAAAATTCTGTTTTTTATTTACTTTCATGCGTGGCTTTATTTTAAAGATAAATTTAATCGACTGACTCACGGGCACCCGTAGTACATTTGAATTTCCGAGCCGGGTCAACCTTTGCGGTCCCAGTTTGTACTGTACCTAGCTCTATGGACAGGACTAGCCGGTGCAACAAGGTTGACGTGGTCAGACTTTTTGCTTCATATAGGTTAAATTTACTTTTCTAAATGGGCAGATTTGCGTGTGACTGTACTTCTTTTTATATATAAGCCTCATGTAAAAGCATCTTCTAAACCCCCTGAAGTCATTGATAAGTCCAATCATCAAAGCCAATTATGGCTTGATTGATCCTGCCACAAATTGTAAATAATATTAATAATAATAATAATAATAATAATGATAATAATAATAATAATAATAATAATAATAATAATAATAATAATAATAATAGTAATAATAATTTTAAATGTTTAGAAGTACAATGATTAAGAATTACTTTGAGATCTACATTTATGCAGAAAATGAAAATATTTAAAAATACTAAAACTGGAATTTAAAATTCATAGGGTATTTTCAAAGTAATACAATTTTAAATATTTTACAACAGAAAGGTGTAACAAAATATTAAATAAAAAAAATTATAAAATGTGAAAAACATGACAAAGCTTACTTTGCTCTCGAGAAGACAAAAAAAAATCATTAATGAAATTATGTTGACACCCTGTATGAAATACTGCACTGTCTCTCTATTCCTGGTTCAACATTTCCGTTTTCCATGATAATTTGTCTTCAGTGAGTCAACTAACACATTTCCTTCACTTTCAAAATGTCAGAAAATGTCAGGTTTTCTTACTTTCTTCAATATCCGCACTTTATCCAAACCTTCTTCATCAATTCTTTTTACATTTTATACATTTTCAAACATCTCACTTTTTTAATCCTAATAGCGTTTCTCACTTTATGAGAATTGAGTGCTTTTAACCCTATCTGGTGTCATGCATGGCTCCTTGTTATTTTCTTATTGTGATACAAATCTACAACATTTTATACGTTCTTGGAAAGCTTTTAAACTCTTCTTTCAATTATCTGCAAAAAATGACAAATTTGCAAAAAAAAACATATATTTATTGCAAAATCTAGTTATTAAAAAGTCCTTGAACCAGCGAATTCAAATGTGCAAAAACATTTGCAAACTTTTTTAAAACCTAAATGTGTATTCAAGAAAAACTGAAAATGTGCAAATTCCATTAAAAGGCATCTGTGCAAAAATCTGAGCAAAACTTTTTTTCAAACTTTTGTTATAGGCTTTCCAAAGACTGGAAGTAGGTCTAAATATTGATTTAGTCTGGTATAGATAAGATAAGGCATTTAGGTTGTATGCCTGAGGACTCAGGCAGTAGGTATAAAGTCCCAGCTTTTAGCCTTATGTGAAAAGAAAAATATCAGAAAATTTGAGCTTCCTAGCTCAAATACTTTTTGAGTTATCGCAAAAATAACGATGGGGGGGGGGTCAGATTGACCTCCCTCCATGGGTAAATAGGGTTTAAAGGGTTAAATAGTTATCTTTTTAAAATTTAGATTTGACATGAATGCAGCTGGTTTTTCATTTTTTTGTTTAAGGGAATAAAGTATATCAGATCGATTTACAGGGTGGACAGGGAATAAAGTATATCAGCTCGATTTACAGGGTGGACAGGGAATAAAGTATATCAGCTCGATTTGCAGGGTGGACAGGGAATAAAGTATATCAGCTCGATTTGCAGGGTGGACAGGGAATAAAGTATATCAGCTCGATTTACAGGGTGGACAGGGAATAAGGTATATATCAGCTCGATTTACAGGGTGGGCAGGGAATAAAGTATATATCAGCTCGATTTACAAGGTGGACAGGGAATAAAGTATCTATCAGCTCGATTTACAGGGTGGACAGGGAATAAAGTATATATCAGCTCGATTTAAAAGGTGGGCAGAAAATAAAGTATCTATGAGATTGATATACAGGGTGGGCAAAAAATAAAGCATCTATACGCCCGATATGCAGGGCGGGCAGGGAATAAAGTATTTATAAGCTTGATTTACTGGATGGGCAGAAAATAAAGTATTTATTTTCTTGATTTCCATGGTGAGCAGGGAATAAAGTATTTATCAGTTAGATTTGCAAATATTTAACTAAGGTTGTATTCGGGCTAAGTTCAGTGTTCAAAAACGTTGTCGAGAGAGTTTTATTTCAAAACTTATTTTGAATTAAATTTTCTCATGTTCGTAATTTCGCATTGCTATTGGTCATTCGATATTTGCAAAAATAATTTATGAAATTTAGGATATTATGATTTTTATCTTTTTGTGTCATTTTATGTTGTTCACCCTGTAAATATATAAAGCTTGTGTATTCCCTGGAGGTCTCCTGATCCTTAACATTTCACTGGCTAGGCAACTAGGTTTCAATTTTACAAATCAAATTCGACAAATCTAAAAATATTTTAAAGTTTTCTTTTTTATTTTTTTAAACCTTAGATTCTATGCTTTTAGGACTATTAATACTGTGGAATAGACTGTTATGATTTAAATATTAAAACAGCAAGTGTGCAGTGTACACATACCCATTTTACATTACAAGTTGATATTAGGCATATTGTGTAAAACTGTTTGCTCTATAACAGCAACAAATGTATTTTTGTTGTTTATAGTTTAATTAATTTATCCAATTATATTTTTAACATTCGATTCTTTTAATAAAATGTATCAAACTGGTAAGTCTTAGGACACAGTGTTATTTTCAAAACTTTTCAATGTTTGATTTGGTTTGAAATTTCTATTGAAATATTGTCAACAAAACTACGTTAAAATTTTGTATTTGTGTTTTTTCTCAAAATACAGTTTTAAATCGGACATGCTAACTGTACATGGAGGGTAACTTGAAATATAAACCCCCTTAAATAAAAAGTATTATTAATTACTTGTAACTTGTAAGCATAAGATACACTGTTATTTCTGAAAATAATGTCAATGTAAGAGGTTTGGTGATTATATAAAAGACCATATACTACTTTACTATTTTTATTAATATATTATCAACACGTTTACGATGGATTTTTAATTTAGTTTGTTTTCTCTTTTAAATACTAAATTACATTTGAAGTGGTTCAATTATAAAATATATAAAATTATAATAAAAGTATTTACAAAGATTCAAATTTGTGAACGAGGTTGCGAGGTTATTCAATGGTTCACAGATTTAATAAGATAAAGCAAGAATAACAAAAATATTAGATGCATGGAGAAAAATAACTAAATAAAAACTGGAAATTGATTTTTTTTATAGCTATTAAATATGAAAGTTCTATCCATATTTTTAAATTCAAAAAAATAGAATTGTGTTAAAAAAAGTTACTTTTATGGGTATTGGACACGNGAGGTAGGTATAGAATTCTGTTAAACTGAATGAGGAAGGAAATTAGTTTGAGTCTAACACGCCCCAACAATTTATATTTACGCCATTTTAATCTCAAGAGTCTCAACTCTCTTCACAATTTCTTCTGTTAAAACAAAATCAAAATACTATTTCCGTTGATGTAACTTAACTAATTCACGAGTTAGCATCAGAGATAAAAATCATGGTTTTCTGATTTAAATTTTTTATAAGAAAATAAACTGTCCTAAATATTCTAGGCCTTAGGGTTGTTAATCATTCTTAAAAACGATCGAAAAAGCTATCGTTTTTCTTGTTCTAAAACGATCGCATCGATTTACAAAAGAAATATTATGCACAACAAACAAGCCACTCTTTTTGAACTTTAAAAAAACGATCTTTTTCATAAACGACCGTTTCCTTTTTTGTTTTTTTCTTCGTCGTTATTAAAACGAAACAATTGTTTTTCAAAAAAGTGAAAACGATCCATCGCTGACATAATGGAATAAATCACATAACTGCATAGTGCATATTTTAATGCTAAGTCATGACGGACCATGGATATACCCAGCAGTTTAGTTTAATCGAAAAGAACCCATCCCGCGGATTTCCTGGAAAAGTTTTCTCAGCCAAATATTTTTTGTGGATTTTCTTAGAATTAATGTTTTCCTATATATTAAATATTAAGAGACTTTAAAATGTAAAATTAGATAATTTTTATACTTTATATACAAAGTAAGTAAGCCTAACATTCTTGTGATATCTACTTTATCATAAAGGGGTACTCAACAATCAAATTTTCCAATTCCTCTTTGTGTAACCTGATGGTGTATACACCTAGGATATATTTAAAACATTTACTATTTAATCTATAAACAAAATTTGTAGTTTAAAATACCAAAGGCTTACAACACCAGGTAACAAAGATTTAGGGATTAGAAAATTAGAGTTTGTTGCAAGTTTTCAGCAAGTTTACTTGTGAAATAAATATAAATAATCATTCTAATTCAAACTCAACACAATATCTGACATATTATTAAAAAACTATTCAATTCAAATTTGAATTTTTTATATGTTTATTCAATGACTTGTAAAAAAATTATTTAGTTCTTTTTTTTGTAACACGATGAAATGATATTGGTAATTTTTTCGACAGTTTCTTTGTGTTGACTAAATATGATATTGGGTAATTTTAGGATTTTAGACAGATAATACAATACTTAATCCAGGCTCATTTTATACTAGTTCTTTGTACATTTTGGATATTTATTAGAAAATGAATTCTCAGTTTCTTCGGCTTCCCCTCCCATGAGCCCCTCCCCCCCCA
>NW_019396313.1:251395-252213 GCF_000591075.1 Eurytemora carolleeae | reverse complement strand
AAAGGGTATTGAGGTTGGGGGGGGGGGCGTATGACTATGTAGTGCTAGATTGAATTTTGATGAGTAATTTGTATGTATTGTAGTGAACATTTGTGATACTATTGTAGCAAGTGATGAAACTCACATAGAGTACTCTTCCAGGAGGGATACAGTAGGTTACAGGGGGATACAGTGGATAAAGTGGAGACGTAGGGATACAGGGGATACAGTGGGATACAGGAGGATACAGGAGGATACAGGGGGATAAAAGGGGATACAGGGGATACAGGGGGATCCAGCGGGATACAGGGGACATAGATTAAATTATTTAGCCTGAAGAAAAGTCCAAAATTTACCTCTCTCAAAAATTCACTTCTATCAAAAATTCACTTCTCTCAAAAATTTACTTCTCTCAAAAATACATTTCTCTCAAAAGAGTAAGTTTAAAAGGATTTCTACGTGAGGTGTGATGTATGGTGTATTTTAAAGAGATATGAAAACTGAAAGGAAAAA
This sequence comes from Eurytemora carolleeae, assembly GCF_000591075.1. NCBI lineage: Eukaryota > Metazoa > Arthropoda > Copepoda > Calanoida > Temoridae > Eurytemora > Eurytemora carolleeae. The sequence continues at coordinate 251,721 of NW_019396313.1, read as the reverse complement.
GATGTTGTTTTGAAAGTTTTTGATAAATCATGTGCAGATCCTTGTACTGTACTGTAGCCTTGAAGGTTAATATTCATTTTAATAATTTAAAACTGTCAAAAATGTTCTTCTAGAATTTGCTCTTCAGTTTTCATTCAATCATTGTCAAGTTAAATAAGTTCAGGTTTTAGCACTTTTAACTTTTTTTTGTCAATTTGCTCAGTTGAATTATTTTTTGAACCGTTTGCTTAAATTGAAGCAAGAAGAAAACAGAAAATAAAAAAGAATAATTAATTTAATTTTTTAGAGCAATTAAAAAGACTACGCTACTAGCCCCCCCCCCCCCC
>NW_019396313.1:243808-250559 GCF_000591075.1 Eurytemora carolleeae | reverse complement strand
ATTCCCTTAATTTAATTAAAATTGTGATTTTTCCATTGTAGTTTATTAATAAAAGTATCTTGTGTATTAATGCAGCTTTGACAAGAAATGAACTGAAAAACAAATCCAATTTGTCCGTAAAATAAAAAAAATACTTATCGTTTTTTTACTGAAGCCAATCTTTTCTATGATATAGTGTGGGTGGGTTGAAAGTACCGTCGTCATTTATTTCTTTCTATTTAAATTCTTGATTCAATCTTAAACATTAATTTACAGTTAAATATACACCCCACCCACCCTGCACATTAGACAACTTACCTACCTACCTACCTACCTACCTACCTACCTCCCTATCTACCTACCTACCTTCTTAATTACCTATCAAACTACCCCATCTCCTTGTACCTAACTATGTGTAAACCTAACTTCCTACCTATCTACTCATATCTTTATCCATCTATCTATGCATTGTCTAGATATAATTGCTCCATCTGACACTGTACAATGGACAGCTTAATACAAGAAGATAAAATTTTGGAGATTAATTTCATCGTGTTACTCAAACCACACGGCATAAGTTTAACAGACATGTTATTTATTATATAGTCATCAGCCGTGTTACTCAAACCACACGATATATATTTATCAGGTTTGTTACTCAAACTCATCAGGCGTGTTACTCAAACCACACTATATATATTCATGAGACATGTTACTCAAACCACACGATATATATTCATGAGACATGTTACTCAAACAACAAGATAAATATTCATGAGACATGTTACTCAAACCACACGAAATATATATGTATTTATCAGACGTGTTACTCAAAGCACACGAAATATATTTATCAGTAACACAATGTTACTCCATCAAAAAAGCATTACATTTAAACGTTTATAAATAGGATCTATGGGTGCCATTTGTGTACATGTTTATTTCTTTAGATCAGCTTATCTCAAAAGATAATTGTCATTGACTATAAAATTTGGTATATTTCTTTGTATTTTAAGTTGCAATCTCTGTTTGTTTGTTTGTCTGTTTTTTGTCCGATCATAACTCTTAAGAACCTTTTGACCAATTTGCCTCAAATATTGATTTGAGAACTCGGAAGAACCACGGGATCTTAGCTTAAGACCAAGTGCGGGTAAACGGCTGGAGTAACTGTAAGTACTCAGGGCAACGCTGGGTTCCCAAACTAGTTAAGCATAAACCTTGGACATGAGCCAACTACTTCAAANCCCCCCCGCCCCCATATGCATCCTATTGAAAAAGAACAACCTCCCATGACTAGCTATCTATCTAATCTGACCAAGAGTAGAATAATCACGGAAGGTTGCACTTTTTTAAATGGTGGGGACTTCTAGTTTTACTTTTAACCACAAGTAGGAGAAATGCAAAGAAATTGAGTTTGCAAGAAACTCTTGATTTTCTAATCCCTATATCTTTGCAACCCAATGCACCTAATTTCAAACTATGAATTCTGATAGATAAAATAATCTTAGTTTGAAATATCAAAGGTTTACACAATCAGGTTGTAAAGAAAGATATTTGGATTAGAGAATTTAAGCTTGTTGCAAAGACGTTATTCCTTTTTTTGTTTACTTATTAGAAAACCAATTCATTCTTCCTTTAGCTTTTCTAAAAGAGGAGTTACAACAACAAAATTAATTCATTGAAACGAAAAAAATATTTGTAATGGGGGGGGGGGGGAAATTGATAAAATTGTAGAAAGTGGGGGGGTGCTCTCAGATTTTTCTTCCTAAAATCATAACATTTGGTCAAGTTTGATAATCCAGCTAATAATATTGTATACACAGAACCTAGTAACTGCTAATACTATTGTGTAAACACTCTTATCAGATTATTGGAGTGCACCCCTTTAATACATGTTTGTGTTCGTTAGTGTGTGTATGTTCAAACCACAGAGTTTATAAATCAATAAATATATTTTAAATAAATATGTAATGGATAAAAGTTTGTAAAAATTAATAGAAACAGAAGTAACCATAAAACTGAGAATTGATTGTCGTCTTGTTTTCTCTTCTTAAAAATGTTCTCAAAGAATTAATATTTGTATAACTGGTATATCTACTTACAGTATCCAATAAACGTCAAAACGGCTGAGCCGATCGGGCCCACATTTTTTGTGGGACCTCGTGTGACCACAGGGAAGGTTTATGGATGACCGAATTTTCAAAAATTTCCTTCTATCAAAATTCTATTTTTTAAAATTTTGAAAATCCAAAAAATTTTTATAAAATCCTTGAAATTGTTCACAATGGAAGTTATGGAAGATGGGCACGAAGCGCCCTAATAGCCTAGTATTGATATATTTGTGTCCGAACATGTTAAACTAAAGTAAATTTAATGTAAATTATTGAAATTTTTATGTGTTTTCAATCATAACTCCTATAATGGAAGAACTACTATTAAGAACATTATGTTTTTAGATTCTAAGATATAATCTGATAAAATTAGTGGAGAATACGAGGTCATAAAGTTGTACCAGTATTTGCGCACAAATTTGACCTTATCATCCTCAGCTGAAAACTTTAGAATGGTGGATATCGGGATTAAGGCTTAATCCACTCTTTATCTTAATCTGCAGATTAAATATTGCTTGTTCTCCACTCATTTTTAATCTCCAGATAAATTATCCGATCAGGATTAAGGATATCCCATTCAAAAGTTCCCATCTCTGGTTAGTTTGCAGTGTAAAACAAGTTTGGGCAGAAAAAAAGAAGGCGACAATCATTCCACTATTTTCTGGTTACCACTGAGAATGTAGTGAATTGTAGATAGATAGATAGATAGATAGATGGATAGATAGATAGATAGATAGATAGATAGATAGATAGATAGATAGATAGATAGATAGATGGATAGATAGATAGATAGATAGATAGATAGATAGATAGATAGATAGATAGATAGATAGATAGATAGATAGATATCTGAAAATAGATTATTGAAAGTTAATGTTATTGACTCCGATAAAAGGAACATTTCTTCCCCTACATAAATTAGAGAAATATGACTCTATATCAGCTGCCGCCTATATGAAATATTGTCACAAATTAAATTTATTGCAGATTAATTCAGTTTTATGATTCACGTTGTACAGCGGGGATATAATATATATATATATTATCAGACCGCCAATATATTGATCAATTTAACAACCCTGGTATCTGTCAAATATTTAATAATATATGTTAATATAATAAACCGGTAACAAGAGTAATATTGTTTCTATCTATTATACAGTGAGAAGCAGAAAACTGTGGAAAAGACAAAGTTCATGCTATACTTGATGTTTTTACAAAGCAAATAGTTTTACCACTAACTTATTAAATCAATTTTTATGTTAAATGGGTCTGTTTACGCTACACAATTAATGTGTCCCCAGTTCATTGGACTATTTAAAGACAGAACTCGAGTCTAAAAGTCGTCTTCCTATTCCAGTCGCTGTATCAGTATATTACCATTTTGTTTCTCTGTTCGTCTGTGGTTCAATGCATCCAACCCAACTGAAACGTAATAATGTTATTTTTGCATAGATAACATAGAACATGTTTACCATATGCCTTAGATTATTTTTCGACGTAGGAACTCGTTTTTTTCAAGTGATAGACAATTTTTTAAATAAAAAAGGTATGTTTGAAAACAGCTATACTGTGAATAACTGCCCTTCTGGTCCACACTCCACAGGTTAACAATACCCAAAACTTCCATAACCTTTATAACTATTTTCAAATGTATATTGCATTTAACATAATTTTTTATTTATTATTAAAGACTTATCTTAAATAAATTAAAATTGCCCCAAAAAAATGGTCTTTGCAAATTTTGTTTGTTATAAGCTATAAATTGACAATTTTCATAAAAAACTAACCAACAAATATTTGGGGTAGAAGTTTATTGAAAATAGCAAAAATGCTTGTAACTTCCAATTACCAAATTCTGAGAGTTTTTTCGCAAAGTTTTGCAAGAGGTAAGAGCAATGCCAAATAGCTCATATGAGTAATAAATTTAGTCTCGAGATTTCGTGATTTTTCTCTCCTGAATATAACGGTAATTGACGTTTCATCTATTAATTGTAAACAAATCCTAAAAATGTTTGAAAAATCATTACTTTACATAATAACCAACAGAAATATTTGTGTAATTTGCTGTTTTATGGCATACAAAGACAATATTTAACAACAAACCAAAATTAATACTGCAGAATGAAGCATTCTTAATTAATACTTAACTATAAAGCATGGCTTAATGCTTATTTTAGAATTAAAATATATTTGAATTTTACTGAAAATTGTTATTCGTTACACTCATTCATTTCTTATTTTCTGTTTCCTAATTTCTAACTTTTGAAAATGTTAAAATATATTTTGATATGAGAGGCCTTGATACATAATATATAAGATGATCTAACATTGATAGAAAATGATGGGGACCCATTCGCGGACATTTTATCGAATTATTTCCCCCTCCCTCCCACCTCTTTTCCTCTATAATCCCCCCCCCCATCCTCCTTGATCGCTTTTCCCCAATATGTCATTCCCTCGGCTATTTTATCAATCCTTCGATAAACACATTTATATATATTATTTATCAATCCACCTATTTAAGCCAGTTCCTTCATACAGGGTGTTTACACAAATCTTACCAAAAATCTTTTTTTTTTAATTTATTAATTTTCAAGTCATAAATAACAGTAAATTTTATATATTAAATTAAAATGAACAACAAGTTTTAAATGTCTAATTTACCACAAAATGAAATAATAATTGCTCGTCAAATCCATTCTCGATGCCAGGTCACAAAGTCAGACCAGTAAATTTCCTAATTTCTAAAAAATATTTTTTATAAAAACAGAATAAAGAATGTCTTTTCCATCAAAATTAAGCAGTTGAAAATAAAGATTTACAATATTAAATCAAGCAATGTTTTTTATAAGAAATAACATTTTAACTGAAACACCCCTGAGGGGAGAGAGGGAGGGAAATTTGGGGAAAATGCTTTTACTTATCTCGTTATTTTAAAGTGGGACATTAATTCAAGAAGCTGGGATAATGGTTTGGTCATTGCTACAGAATAGTCTAGGACATCATAATAGTCAGAGAGCCAGCAAATTGATCGAAGTTGTTTTTTCTTTTATCATTAAATGTTGAAAGATGAAGAAAGGAATTACAATGGACAATGAACATGCAATAAAAATATGAAATCATATGTTTTTACCTAAGTACACACTTAATTACCTGAATACACTCTAAATTACCAAAATATACTCTAAATTACCTAAATACACTCTAAATTACCTAAATACACTCTAAATTACCTAAATACACTCTAAATTACCTAAATACACTCTAAATTACCTAAATACACTCTAAATTACCTAAATACACTCTAAATTACCTAAATACACTCTAAATTACCTAAATACACTCTAAATTACCTAAATACACTCTAAATTACCTAAATACACTCTAAATTACCTAAATACACTCTAAATTACCTAAATACACTCTAAATTACCTAAATACACTCTAAATTACCTAAATACACTCTAAATTACCTAAATACACTCTAAATTACCTAAATACACTCTAAATTACCTAAATACACTCTAAATTACCTAAATACACTCTAAATTACCTAAATACACTCTAAATTACCTAAATACACTNTCTAAAGTCCAACCGTAGGGTTAAAGATGGAGGGGGGGAAAGGGGGCATGATTCCCCTTGGTAGCTATGATCTCAGCGATCCAAAAAATCCTTGAATTGCTGATCGTAAAAGATCAACAAAACTCGCCCACTGTTACATTATGACTTGAAAGATTCTGTAGAGAGAGAAGGATGATTCACGGTTCTATTCTCAGGGATGAAAAGGATGAAAAGAGTTGAACGCGCGGTTAAATAAACTCTTACGTGCTCCTGTGCGCCTCAATATTTGTTCTTTTTTAATCCGCAATTTTCCTGATAACTTCCTTCAAAGCAGTTCTTCTACTCATTGTTCTAAATGAGGCCGACTAGGCGCATTAAAGAAAATTCTAAATTGTATCTTTGTCGGTTTTCATGTTGAAACTGCATATAGGATACTTTCACTAATCTGCACAAGCATATAATTGCATTTTGCAAAATTGCATAATTTAGTAGCTTTGCATTAAATTAAATTTAAACCTAGGTGTAAGTTCAACAGCAAATATGGTTTAAAATGTCTAATCGGTTTTTAAATTGAATTTTAATAAATGAAAAATGCAATAAAAACCTTAAACTTATAATTTTGATTTTAAAATGTATTGTTATAAGTTAAAATAATTTTAGTTTTAATCATCTACTCTTTAATTGATTGAATGTCTAAAAAATACATAAAAACCGGAAACAAACTTTTTTATGTAAAAATTTAGCATTTTATCCTTAAAATCAGACAATGAAAAATCTTTAATTTTAACTTAAATCTATTTAAGGTAAACGTTATTAAAACTTTAAACCTGTATTTTCGGTCTAATAATATCATATAAATGTTATTTTTTAGTGTTAAATTTTCATAGACAATTACTAAGTATCGTAACTTTATCCTATTAAAGTTAAAATTCCTGAAAAACGCGTAAACCTGGTTTCTTCTAACCTTATATACATCCCATACTTATAAACATGGTTTCTTCTAACCTTATATACATCCCATACTTATAAACATGGTTTCTTCTAACCTTATATACATCCCATACTTATAAACATGGTTTCTTCTAACCTTATAT
>NW_019396313.1:240797-242953 GCF_000591075.1 Eurytemora carolleeae | reverse complement strand
GGAGATATTGGTACTTCAGATGGGAAGATGGGAGATATTGGTACTTCAGATGGGAAGGGGGGGGGTGCAGAGTGCTCAGGGAAACAAACAATATGCGCAAATGAATTTTTTTTAAGTTTCAACATTTTCCTTGTGATTTCGTATCTCTTATAATGCAGAATGCTGGGGGATCTGAATATACAGGGGGACCACAAAGGATGAGACTGTAAAAACAACTCAAAACTCGTTAAACATGACGATTTTAAGCTTTATTGTTAGATTTTGTCTTCAATTTCGAATTTTAATGTTTTACTGAATGATTAAGCATGGAAATAACCAGTTATGATATGAAAGACACCCTGAATATAAGAAGGAAACTAGAGAATTTCCGTACAATCGTCTTTGAAGTCTCCTACTTTGTGCAGGTATCCCTTATATCACCCTACACATACCCCGACAAGAAGAGTTAAAGTTTTAAAGTGCGATGCGAGTTTATACAGGGTTTCCAACAAATAATGAGACTTAATTCAGTGAAGACTGTACAAAGTGCATTCACATACGTTCTTCTTGATATCACAATTAAAGACTTAATTAAAGCAAGGAGCAAAAATTCTACAATCAAATTAGAATATACAAACAGTTGTGAATTATACCTGCAAATTGGAATATACAAACAGTTGTGAATTCTACCTGCAAATTTGAATATACAAACAGTTGTGAATTCTACCTGCAAATTGGAATATACAAACAGTTGTGAATTCTACAATCAAATTTGAATATACAAAAAGTTGTGAATTCTACCTTCAAATTGGAAAATACAAACAGTTGTGAATTCTACCTGCAAATTGGAATATAAAAAAAGTTGTGAATTCTACCTTCAAATTGGAAAATAAAAACAGTTGTGAATTCTACCTTCAAATTGGAATATACAAACAGTTGTGAGTTGTACCTTCAAATTGGAATATACAAACAGTTGTGAATTCTACCTTCAAATTGGAATATACAAACAGTTGTGAATTCTACCTTCTAATTGGAATATACAAACAGTTGTGAATTCTACCTTCAAATTGGAATATACAAACAGTTGTGAATTCTTCAAATTGGAATATACAAACAGTTGTGAATTCTACCTGCAAATTGCAATACAGTTGTGAATTCTACCTTCAAATTGCAATATACAAGCAGTTGTGAATTCTACCTTCAAATTGCAATATACAAACAGTTGTCAATAAAGTCACAATTGTAGGCTACTTTTCAAGAGCCTGCATTTGAAAAAAATATTTCATTTTAAAAATGCATTTTTTTTGGTTGGTTGGTTTAACACTTTTAAATAAAGTTTGTTGCACTCATTAGAATAAAATATGTTGATTGTATTGATACACAATATTAGAATATTATATTGAGATGTTAAGACTGAAAATCCATCAAATCTTTTATCTTGACTATCCATCTATCTTATCTAACTATCCACCTATCCTTACAATCTATCACTGAATATGACTATAATACAAGCTGATTTGATTAGATAGATGTAAATACTAAATAGACGAAAGTAGATAGATAGATATATAGATAAATAGATATATGTGGGTGAGACCTTACATTCATAAAGCTATAAAGTATTTTAATACTATCAACATAGCAAATTCAACTCTAGGAGATAAAAAAGGTTACCTGCACAATGGATAAAAATTGAAACAGATGTTTTGTTATTTTTTCCTAATTTTATGTTAGGATTAAAATCACGTTACAATATAAAAATCTATTTTTCCTGCTATTGTATCTATCTAAATACATACATATATATAAAGTAATGCTTTCTATATGTTTGTGTGTTAGAATAATCGACCATAACTCATAAATTCCTGGACCGATTTGCCTCAAATTTGAATGGGTAACTCGGTAGAGCCACGGGAATGCCATTAGCCTGGTTTACCCTAAGTTGATTGGGTTGACTTGGGAAATTCCAGACAAAGCTGGGTTTTCCAACTAGTGAGATATATTATTGTTTTAATACAAATCTCTTACCAAAGTACAGTTAATCCAAGATTATATATCTACACTGTATCAGATTTAAATATGAATTTGATGAATAATGATATATTTTGATTTTGTTAATCTTCCTTATCAAGTCTGATATGCTGAATTTGGACCCTATACAGTTATACAGGGGGGGG
>NW_019396313.1:238632-240541 GCF_000591075.1 Eurytemora carolleeae | reverse complement strand
CCCTCCTCTATCCTAACTATCATAAAAGCTCTGGACACAGTAGTTGAAGTAATCATAACTTCTGCTCTACTTAACTCATCTTTTCTTCTCTTCATTTCCTACATTTTTTTCTTTGACCTTTTTCTGTTTTTAGCGGTATAATTTTCAAATATTTCATTTTGCATTACAATTAATTTTTAATCTTATTTGACCAGACTTTTTCTCTTTTTCTTGTCTAATTTTCGATTTTTTTCTTACTTTTATTTTGGGAATTTTTCAATTTTTTTCATTTTTTTTCTTGCTTCGATTATCACTCCCACTACTTTTTTTCTATTATATTTAAAGAGAGGTTCTTAAGTGGCTCTTATTGATTATTGTTATATATAATAATAGATTAATAACAATACAGATAAAACACTATATGTCGTCCTTTCAACATTTAGGGGTTTTTGTTCACAATAACTCAAGAAGCCCAAAGGAGTTACGCGGATGATCTCTCTCTGTCTTGTAATTAATTCAACGCTTCCTGCGCGTAACCTCTTTGGGCTTCTGCCTCTGTTTATTGTGAATGAAATACCCCTAAATGTTGAAAAGACGACATATAATGTACTATCTGTATTGGTATTAATCTATTATTATGTAAAACAAAAAGGAAAACTTAAGCCGATACCTTTCAATAACATCACTTTTTTAATATCTTTTTTATTCTAATTTTTTCTTTTGTCTGATCGTATTCTAGTCTTTTTTTTCGTTGCTTTTCTTAAAATTCATATTATTGATTTCTTCTCTAGAAAACCCTAATTTTTTTTTAAAGAACGTTTCGATTTAAAAAGTTAATGAAAAGTTCAAATTTGACTCGCAGAGGAGAATGTTAAATTTGCATTCAGGAAAAGAAATTGGTTCAAGTTTTATTCCTTTTTAAACGACATTATTCCATTTTATTATTCCTAAACTTGTTTAAACGACATTATTCCATTTTATTATTCCTAAACTTGTTTAAAGTTCGCAATATTTCTATTTAAGTATTCAGAGGGGGTATGTCAATCCCCCCCCCTCCATCTCCTTTATCCCCGCATTATCTTCTATTTCAATATTCATCTTCTTTTTTCTCTTTTTAGTGCTGTTTTATACACAACAGAATACTTAATTTAATTTTGTAGTAGTTGGAAAATCTTTTATAGATTTAACTCAGAAAATGTTCCCATTACTTTCTTTTCTTTTTATTTAAATTTCATCTTGTTGTTCAGATTTTCTACAGTTTCCCTTATTTCTCAGTTTACCCTTGAAAAATGTTGAGTAGGATGAAGTTACTCCCCTTTTTAGATTTTACCCGAAGCGCTTTCATTATTTTAAACTTTCAAAACTTCTTTCAGCAATAGTAATTTATAAGATTTGTTGACAACATTTTTTTGAGCTATGAGTCCAACCCTTTTTTTCATTTACAACATGTTTGCAATTTTTTAAGATTTGCCCTTACATCCAAACTTTGGACAGGGCTGGACAAATTGACCCAGAGTTATATATTCGAATCCCAGCCATTTCAGAGTAGACCAAGGTGTCATTCTATTCTTTCTTATTTGCTTTCATTTATTTTGATTCTATCTTCATAAATGATTTTTAAATTTAGCTATTTTTAATTCTGCTATTTTTTATTTTATTATAATTTTGCCAACCTTGCAAATTTTAACATTTAATGCAAGAATACATGATTCACCAATTTGCGTTATTATATTCAGTCAAATTCAGATAATCGAAATATCGAAAACAAATCGAAAAAAGACACACAATTTATAAATTAACATAAGCAATTATTTAGAAAAAGTCAGCTTTTAACTAATCAAACACATTGAAACCGCATATAGACTTGTACATTCATACTAAAGGGTGCAAACCCATTTTCGATGTTTCTAGTAGACTTGACATCCACCAT